>NC_068361.1:101688977-101963583 GCF_020536995.1 Dreissena polymorpha | reverse complement strand
TTAAGTTCTTGGAGATATCGACGCAATTCTTTCGCGCAACACAGGTCCCATGATGGTGAACAAATCAAAACCAAGTCAATTAAAATCTAACAATAAATGAAATAGTTATGGTCCAGACAAACTTTGTGTTTAAAAGCACTAAGTGACCTTGTGACCTATTTTTTTACCAGGCATGACCATATTCAAACTTGACCTAGACATCATCTAGATACAACTTGTGACCAAGTTTGGTGAAGATCGGATGAAATTTCGGGACAGACCGACAAAGTGACTTTTATATAGCCCCATTACACATAGGTAAGTGGGTATAATTACGCTTTATATTAATGCTAGCTTGTGTGATGTACTGCCTTTAGATATTGCATTTTTGATACCATTTCGGTAAAAGAACTTAATTAATGAAAAGCTGGTCAGTGACCAAAATTCCCATTGAATAAATGAAGAAAAGCCACAATAATATAAAATATCAACAATGGCAACAAATTAGCAGACAACACTAAACAGTATGACAATGAGGGCTAAATAGACAAAACAACAAACATGAACTGGAGAGTTTCCACCTTGGCATGGACATTGGTTGTAGCACAAAACACACTCACAACAAGAGATGTGTTTGTAAGAAACACAATGCCCCTACTGTGCCGCTTTTTTTATTTGACCTTTGACCTTGAAGGATGACATTGACCTTTCACCACTCAAATGTGCAGGTCCATGAGATACGCATGTAATCCAAATATCAAGTTGCTGTTTTCAATATTTCAAAAGTTATGATCAAACGTTTAAGTTTTGGTAAAAGTTTGTACAACACACACACACTTGACACGCACACACATACAAAGAAAGACAAGCCAAAAACAATATACCCCCGTTCATTCGATCCAGGGGGCATAAAAAGCCATTAATGCAAAGCATACTAGTCAAAGTCAACATCAGATATGGTCTTACTGTGGCTGCCTGTTAAATTATTCTTTCTTTTAGCCCTCTTAGTTACAATATAGCATTTAGTTTTTCAAATATCTGTGTATGGAAAATTTAAAGATTTTTTATGAAATATATACCTTTGAGAGTTCCATGGTACTGGAAGACAACTGATAATATTCCTTGTGGGTCTTCACATCATGTCCCAGATGCTTTGCAAGCAATTTTAGTTCACCATGAGTCATGTCAAGAATCTATAAAGCATGTTAATTCTTGATTATATTCACAAATATGCAGTCATCATTCCAGTTTGCTGCCAATTTAACAAATTTGTTTTGCATTCTTCTACAGAAAAGATGTACACAAGAAAGCTTTTATCTGTATAGTTGTAGTCATTATGGTGCTCCAAATTCTTGTAATCACACCATGCATTTACAGAGTCAAAATTTTTGTAATGTTTAATTCTGAAAAAGCCAACACGTGGTTTGGTATTTACATGATCCGCCATTTTGAAAATAGCTACTTCCTGTTATATAGCCAAAATTTATGTTAATATAACAATTGGGTCTAACAATTTAAAATCAATTATTGGGTTCTCACAGATAACCATTTTCTGTCATACAAAAGCTGCCAAATCAAAAGGTCTCCATAAAAGTTTTTATTATAATTTATTCACAAATTGATGGCAAGCAAATTCAACATAATTACTTATTTCTGTATAAAAGCCGAAGTATACATGTATGTATGTATGCCATTAAACTGGAAGAGAATGTAGTATAATTGCGTGAAAGTCTAAATAAATATTGTGCCATAATAAAGAAACCTCAGGTCACAATATCTCATCTGTACAGGGATATGAAACAAAGACCATATTCTTAAATGGCTTAAGCAATCCCATATTTGCACAACTAGACTTTAGAAGTAATTGTGAACGATTGTACCAGTTTGTAAATAAAAATACATACATATAAACAACACAACAATTCTTGATTTAACAGCAAAGTTTAATATAAAATAACAAATCTATGTATCAAAGACTAAAGTAAACAAAAGGACTGCAATGGTCGCTCAAGGTATATTGACAGCAAGTAAGAAATGCTGAACCAATGATTGGCAAATCGCCATGACAAAGTAACCTTGGAACTTTTGAAGAATGTCTTATATGGTACCAGACAATATTTCTTACAATACTTCTTATATGAGACTCAACAGTATTTCTTATATGGGACCCAACAATATTACTTATATGAGACCCGAAAATTAGTGTAAACATGTTATTTCTTATATGGGACCCTACGATGTTTATTTACTTGTAAGAGGCCCAACAGATAACAGAAATACCATGGGTCAGACTGGCGGCTCTTCACTTGGCTCCCTCCTATCATGGGTCAGACTGGCTGGCTCTTCACTTGGCTCCCTCCTATCATGGGTCAGACTGCCTGGCTCTTCACTGTCAGCAGTTGACATGGACTCTGAAAGAACCAAAGTGAAACCTGTAGATTGCATATGATCAGCACAGTCAACACTGGCATGTTGTATCATGAGAGGCTCTGACTCTGTATAGATTCTAGACTGTGGGTGTCTTCAACAGTTGCCTCAATGACTGTAAACATATAATGTCAACAGTGGGGTCTTGTATGTCTATTATCCATTGGTGGGTCTTGCTGAAATCTATAGAAAATATATATTGGCTTGGATAACAGAAGGTTTTGCTATTATGTTTACGTGACATGGTTCAGAAAAAAAGGCCATATGAATGTGACAAAAATAAATTGAGTTTTTAAAATGTTCTTAAAGTTCGTTCTTTTCCTATTCAGATAATGTACACGTTTTATATGATCAAATGAAAAACTTGTTCAAACCTATAATTTTGAAGAGATGCTGTGTGAACTCTAAAAATGTTTTTATATCAATGCAACTATTTTGACGATATAATTTTGCAAGAAGTTTTGTCCATTGTTTACTACTATACATGTAATATGCCAATTTGTATTGTTACACGTTCTAAATTAAATGAATTAGCATAGTGATTAAATTTGTGTGATGTTTGTTCTAAAATAATTTTTAAACGTCGGAAAATAATGCATATCTTCACAACGTCATTTTCTCCGTTATTTGACGTTCACACAAAAGGGGGCCTTTTCAGACACGCGCCACATATATATACGTATATAGTCAACCAGTTGGGCCTTGATATTATTATCCATTGGTGGGTCTTACTGAAATCTACAGAAAAGTATATTGGACATTACAACTGAAGTTTTGCTGTTATGTATATCATAAGTTATAGTTTTTTTGTTTACAGTGTATATTGGTTCTCTAACCACAACAGTGCACGTATGACCAAGAAAATTTGACGAGGAGTAATATGTGCACTGGAGGGGTAGAGGAACCCAATATACACTGTGACAAAAAACTTATAAACAATTTTATAATACTTCAAATTCTTTAAACAGCCAAAAAATCCTTCATTTAACGGACAAAAATCCCTTTTTGCCATTTCAAGATGTTAAAGACAATATCCACATGCCGCAACCCTTAATATGATGAGAATAGAAGGGTGTCGTTTTACGTACATATTATACGTGTATAAAATGTATAACAACGGCAAATGCATTTCTGCAAAATATTTGAATGTCTGTGAACATGCCATAATTCGCTTTATGTTGTATTGTGTCATGTATTTCGTTGTGGATTCAGGGCTTTTTTTCCTTCTTTGCGATTGGCCATGGACGGACATTTCACAATTTTGACACGGCCAATTCACAATCCTTTCATGTCCGTGAATATTTACAAAAACGGCCGTTTTAAATCGTGAAAAACGGACTGTTCGTGCTCAAAACTGTGAAAGAAGAAGAAGAAGATGTTTTAAGAAAAAGTTAACGCACGCATGGACACACGACGGACACCAGGACCATGACATAAGCCCCGCTGGCCAGATGGAGCTAAAATAACATATATATTTTTTTTTAGGTGGAATTTTTTTGACCAGAAAGGGGAGAACAAAACAGCCTAGTTCGGGCCGTCTGTTATAGAAGGTAAAAAACCCGTTTCTAAATGGGACCCAGCAATACTTCTTATAGGACCCAACAATATTTCTTATATGGTACCTGACAATATTTCTTACAATGCTTATTATACATGGGACCCAACAATGTTTCGTATATGGGACCCCAACAATACTTCTAATATAGGACCCAACAATATTTCTTATAATACTTCTATATGGGACTCAACAGTATTTCTTATATGGGACCCAACAATATTACTTATATGAGACCCGAAATTAGTGTAAACATGTTTTATTTCTTATATGGGACCCTACGATGTTTATTACTTGTAAGAGGCCCAACAATTCTTATTACATGTATTTAGGCAGAAAATATTGCAATATAAAGCTTCAAACAAGGATACATCGTAACAAACCTAATAAAAAATATTCTGCCCATTGGGAATTGGCAAAAATTGACTTCGCAAAACTGGAAATCTGAAATTGGAAATTCTGCAATCTGGTACAAAGATGGCGAAGATCACAGCTTAATTGCTTTATTCGTCCATTTAACAGATTTTAATGGCATAGAGGTTAAACGACTTTCGACAGCTCATTGGTGTTATATCTGTTGTGTAATGTCAATAAGGTGTGAAAAACTCGCAAGTCATGTTTATAACATGTATTCCCTATCAGAAAGCAGTATGTGTAAGAAAATAAATGAAATAATCCAGGCAATTTGTTTCATGCTTATGCAGTGCAACTGTTAACAGATATTCACTTTCATTTAACCCATTATCAGAAAGTACCACTCAAAATGTGCAGCTCCATGAAAAACACATACATGCCAACTATGAAGTAGCTTCTCAATATAGCAAAAGTGATTGCAAAATGTTATAAGTTGGCAGAAAGAAACAGACCAACAGGGGAAAATCCATATGTCCCCCACTATAGTGAATGGGAACATAAAAAATAAAATGGGCTGGGTGGTGGTGGGGGGGGGGAGGGGGGTATAGTGTAAGGGTGTGGTGGTCATTTATAAGGTGGGGGGAGGTTATTGTGGTATGTCAGTTAAGAGTTGTTTTGTCAAATTATCAGTCAAATCTAATCATAAATAAAGAAGTTATGGCAATTTTAGCAAAATTAAATAATTTGACCTTGAGAGTCAAGGTCATTCAAAGGTCAAGGTAAAATTCCAACTTGCCAGGTACAGTACCCTCCATGATAGCATGAAAGTATTTGAAGTTTAGGAATCAATAACCTTGATACTTTAGAAGTAAAATGGATCTAAACACAAAATTCACATAACCAAATCTCAATTTTCTAAGTATAAAGGGCCCATATTCCGTCAGAATGCCAGTTCAGAGTTGCATGACTTTGCCTGCACAGTCCCCTTATGATAGTTAATAAGTGTTTGCAAGTATGAAAGCAATAGCTTTGATACTTACGGAATAAAGTGGACCTAAACACAAAACTTAACCAAATTTTCAATTTTCTAAGTATAAAAAGGGCACATAATTCTGTCAAATGCACGCCAGAGTTATCTAACTTTGCCTGCCCAGTCCCCTCTTGATAGTTAGTAAGTGTACCAAGTTTGAATGCAAAAGCATTGATACTTAATGAGTAAAGTGGACCTAAATCAGGGGTTTTCAGGCACTGTCTGCGCCTCCCGAAAACGGAGGCACTCCCAAAGCAAACGGACCCGATCCCAAACCAAAATATTAAAAAAAAGTCCCAACTTCCAAAAAAAAATTTTTTTTTTTTTCTTAAAGAATGAAGTGTCTTATAACTTGTGTGACTAACCAGTGTTTTGTTTTGGTAAAAAATATCTGCTATAAGGTTTTGACTGTTCAGTTCTTATCTCAGAGTGTAACTGTAACTAATATAAACAAAAATGCAGTACTTGAATAAACGTTGAACACGCCCCAATATTGCATCTGTTTATATAAGAAGACAAAATAACAAATAAAAACAAATTTATTTGTTAAACTACTGAATTATTTAAGCATGATATATTCACTATTTTTCCCCAAATGAGCTGTTTAATCGAAGCAAAATTTCCCCAAATGCCAATGTTGTCGATAAAAAATTCCCAATTTGGTCAGACTCCTTTTCCCAAAATAGACAGAAAAACCCCTGTAATGCAAAACTTAATCGGACGCCTACGCCAAGGTGATGGACAATAGCTCATAATTTTTTTTCAAAAATAGATGAGCTAAAAATGAAAAGATGCAAACTAACATGAAATTAAATCTTAACAAGCAGGCGTGTAATGATACCTTTGAATTTGATTTGCCATTCACTGGATAATTCAAGTATCATATACATGTTTGCCCTAGGTGGCAGACCATTTAAAGCGGGTATATACGATCTTGTCAAATATTTATTAATAATATAAAATGTGCAAAAAACTTCTTATACATATATTTCAAAATAAACTAAAATACAAGTAAAGAAGAACATTTGTCGGAAAATGCGAAATAAGCAGAATATTTAAAATTGAAATCGAAAAAGCCTGTACAGCCGAATTCGCCAGCATGTATATCATGCATGTAAGATGTGAATCTAAATTTAGTTTAACGGTTCATTTTAAATTCCTGCAGCGATATTGATTCATACGACACACGAACACTTACTTAAAGACGAATGCATCGGTTATTGTAGGAAATATGTACGAATTATCTTCGTCACAATCAGCTTGGTGCGCAAGTTTGCATTTGCTGCATTTTATGAAATTCGTCTTAAATGTATCATTTTCTTGCATATTGCGTGTTATTATAGCATATTGTTTCAATATATTACAATTTAACGCATTTAAAAATCGAATATACCCGCTTAAAGTTATGTTGCTTTTTTCCTAAGAGATGTACATGAATATGTGTGCCAACTATCATTTGCATACTTTTGACAGTATTGAAATTATCATAACTATTTATCAGCCTTGAAAAAACTGACAACCATGATGCGAAGTTGGCCATAAAAACTTATTTCTTTGAACGTTCTGCTAAATTGTATTTCACAAGATTGGCTTACTCAATAATTAGACAATTTAAACAAGAATATTTACCTACTTACTTCCCAATATTACCATTCAAAGTATCATTACATCCATTAAAACTGTGAACTATAACATACCATTGGCTTTCTTTCCTACAAATTATTGCAAAAGTAACTTATATGATTTTATAAAAGGTACCAGATAACACAAGACTAAACAAAAGGTCCAACAAGATGTGTTTGTGAAACACAATGTCCCCCTATATGACGTTTGACCTTGAAGGATAGACCTTGACCCTTCACCACTCAAATGTGCAGCTTCATGAGATACACATGCATGCCAAATATGAAGTTGCTATCTTCAATATAGCAAAAGTTATTGCAAAATGTTAAAGTTGGCGCAAACCAACCAGCAGACCAACCAACCAACCCAACAGACCAACAGACAGGGCAAAACAATATGTCCCCCACTACTATAGTGGGGGGACATAAAAAAGCCCAATATTGCTCAACAGCTATAATAAAGATTGCTGAACTCTTATTGATTTGTGGGGTTGATTAACTTGGAACATAAGATGAATCTGATAGCTCATTAATTTTTGTAAAAGATGTGATCTCCAAGGAAGGAGCAAATTTTAAACCAAAGGGGCATTATTTAAACAATCCTGATAGTGGACCAATTAGAGACGCTAGATACCAAATACAATGTATAAATGCTCTTTCCTTTTTGTTACAGGGAAAAAATAAGAATGTGGCGTCTCATCAGGATCCAAACTGTTTGCTATTCTAATAATATTCTATGAAAAAAAACTCGAAGAAAATGCTAATTTTTGAAATTCAGCAGATGAATTAGAGCAGGAGACACATTTCCCAGCATGCAAGGGTTTAACAGCTGTTTTTGAGGATACAATTATGTTAGCGAAAAGCCATAAGCTGTTTGATGACAAAGTTATGTTAGTAGTTTGACATCCATTTCATGTGTGCTTCTTCATGATAATGGCATCATCTATTTATTAAATATGATGTATATGATATAACTAACCTTCCTGGTAGATCAGACACACTATAGTCATAAAGAAGCTCCTCTCCTGTCTGAATGTCTCTTTGAGCAAATAAGCATAGGTATGGTTTGTGTGTTCATTTTCAGCACAAAATAATTGTAGATGTCACTATCTATTTAATGTAGGAAGTCCATTAAGTCACTACTCAAAAATACGTAATAGCCAATATGGCGGCGCCCTTATTATCGATTCTGGGATTGTCTATATTTGCGGAGGATACTGGCAGTGGTCAATGTATAGTGATTGAGCATGCCTGTATTTACGTCATCGTCCAAGATGGTGGCAAGCAGAAAAGAAATTACGATGAACGGCAAAATGATAAATAACATTCGAATTAACACGGATACCATATGGTTATAAGGAATAATTTAATGGGTGTGTCAATTAACCCTCAGACTAATTTTGAGATTAAAACAAACACATATTTAGTAGAAATCTGCACAGTGAATGTGTGTCACTGAAACCAGTGTTAGAAAATTGCAGTTCATTCGTCTACTAGCAATACATTTTAATTATATGGGTCTCAACATTAGTCATTAAGTGTAAACATGTCTACTTCTAATAAAGGGCCAGGCCCAACAATTTTCATTACTTATATGGATACCTAAAGTGTTAATTATACATTTAATGTTAATTAAATTATAAGGGACCCTAGAATGTCAACTTGTATCTTTTATGTTGGACCCAACGATTGCTTTTTACGTATATGGGACCCAACAATGTTTCTTATATGAGATCAAACAATATTTCTTACAATACTTTTTATATATGGGACCCAACAATGTTTCTTATATGGGACCCAACAATACTTCTTATATAGGACCCAACAATATTTCTTATATAATATGGTACCTGACAATATTTCTTGCAAAATTTCTTAAATATGGGACCCAACAATGTTTCTTATACAGGACCCAACAATACTTCTTATATAGGACCCAGCAATATTTCTTATATGGTACCTGACAATATACCTTATATGGGACCCCACAATATTACTTATATGGGACCCAACAGTATTTCATATATGAGACTCACAATATGACTTATATGAAATCTGAAAATTAGTGTCAACATGTTTATTTCTTATATGGGACCCTACAATTTTTATAACTGATAAGAGGCCCAACAATGTTTATAACATGTATTTTGGCAGAGGAAGAAGTATTGCAATATTGCAATATCATCTGTTTACCACCACTGTTTCCCTTTGAAAGAAAGGAAGTATCTGAAGAGAAGGGGAATGGGAAGCTTGGTATTAGTTTATAGCCGTGTGGATACATAATTATGGCTGAATGTTACTGCTTCTGTTACTGATTATCATAAAAGCTTTAAAGCAACAATCAATATTCCATTAAAAATTTCCTCTGTATTTTGGCAAAGAAATATTAATCTTAGTCTTTTACAGATGACACAGAGGGAAAGTTTTGAAAAAAAATCGGTTTAAAAAATAATACAATATAAAGAAGTGAAACTCCAGCTGCTGGAGCAGTATTGAATTTTTCATTAAAAACAATTAGTAGGTCCTTTATTTAAGGCAAGTGACCGATTGCCCAAACAGTACAAAACAGCACAATACAGCACAATACAAACCAACATAAACACAAAATATGAATAAAGCTGGGGTCACCGCCTTGGAACGGTCAATGCAAAGCATTGGGGGTTTAAACCTGGTTATAGAGCGCTCAACCTCACACTTGGCCCAGCAATATTCATAATACATTTAAGTGTAAATAAATTTAACGTCATAGCATTGTTACTCAAGTTAAACAATAATAAAAGGGAATTAAAACGCATTCAATTTAATTGCTATTTAATTACTCAATTGCATTGAAGATACAAGAGTAACAGAATTACAACTTTTTGACGAACGATCAAATAAAACTCTTAACAATTGTCAACTACATTCCTTCTTTATAGAAAAGATTTGAGAATACAGAATCATAGAGTTAATATCTCAGATAATCATCGCGCAAATACAGGAAGAAGCAGCAATAATGGGTGTAAAAATTCCATATTACATAGCTTGGTTGTTTATGTGACTGCTAAACAAATTACAAGGCATTTTTCCTGAACAATTCCAGGGAACAGTTAAGCATTTGAAACTTGAAATGTTTTATTTTATTCATAAACCCATGTGGGACAGACAGACACAGTGATTGCAGTATAGCTCCAATCACTTGTGGTAGGGGAAAGCCATATAAAAAGCTACAGCTTTTAAGTGGAGCAAATAATGGTTATTACATGTAATTAACCTTCGGTTTATGACAATTTATTGCAATTTTTCCCCAAAAGTGCCCGTCACATGGTATTTTCCCCTTTTGAAAGGTAAGGCCGTATCCCAGAGTCAATTGTTTGTTTGCTTAAAGGATTTGATGCCCATTTTATTTGTTCAAACATATAAAGGCAAAAACATGTAGTGCCAGCTGAAATTGAAATTAACAAACAAGATTAAATGACTTAAGGTCAAGGCTAAAAAGAGGAATCTTAAATGATGCACAGTACCAACTCCAGGGATTTTCTTAACTCTTTCAGTGCTGGAACCGAATTTTGAAGGCCTTTGCAAACAGTTTGGATCCAGATGAGACGCCACAGAATGTGGCGTCTCATCAGGATCCAAACTGTTTGCTATTCTTATAGTATTCTTTGAAAAAATTCAAAGAAAACGCTAATTTGAGAAATTCAGCAGACAACATTTTAGCAGACGACAAATTTCCCAGCATGCAAAGGTTTAAGAACTTGACTTCCACTTGCACAGATCCTAGGCCCAAACGTTCTTGAGTTATCATCCGGAAACCACCTGGTGGACGGACCGACAGACCGACATGTGCAAAGCAATATACCCCCTCTTCTTTGAAGGGGGGCATAAAAATCAGTTACTTGTTTTATTTCTGCATAAACAAACTGTTGAGTGAAACATCTATCAGACATGAAAATCATGCAAGATTAATACATGGCTCTATATCTAACATAAATGATATTTAAATTTTCATAATATTTAATGATTAATCAAATAACTGTAGAGAATGAAATTTTGAAAGGCCTTATTACTCACTTAATGTCATAAAGACTAGTCACTTTAGGGAGAAGTTCTGCAAAATCTCAAACAGAAGAAGGAATAACGTTGGTCCAGTTCTTTAAGATTAATATTAAATTGTGTTTTGGAAACAGTCAATCTTTAGAAAATTGAAAACAGTTTAGACAAATGATCGTTGTTGGCAATGTTATTGAAACGACCATACTATTGACTGCTAGCCGCTGACAATCGAACTGGACGGGGCTTTATAATCAATAATCGAGGTGACTGCCAACAGCTGTTGTGTTGGAATGTATTTGAAACTCTGACCTTTGGGCAAAAGAATTTGGTTGAATTTAGATTGATCAGGTTTAATGCCTTCTTGAACCCAAATTAAGGTCATTTTGCAAGTGGTCAGGACATGAACCAGCTTTCCTACTTCTTGTGACCAGTATTAGCCAACCACAAGTGACCCACTTCTTCCCAACTTGATTCAGAGGTTGGGGAAGAATGACCTACAAATACAATGTTACAATGTTCGGGAACCAATCTCTATGAAGAAACTTTATCCTACCCCCAGATTCAAACCTAAAAATTGACAGTCTGGCGCTCTATCAACTGAGCCATCAACTCAGCTAGCTGGGCAGGCCCAAAACATTTTGGATTAAAAAAATCAATGCACAGAAAGCAGAAAGCATACTTCATTTTTAGCATATGATCATATAACCGGACATTACCTAACTTTTGGTTCCTAAACATCAGTAAATTACAGACTGCGCATTGCGATAAATAGTTGATATTTTAGATGATATTTAATATATAGCATCTTCAAGGTCTGTTCTTTAAAACGCACTGATTGAGTCGTAATGGGAAAGACTCTTTGTCAAACATTTCGGTATGTTTTGCTGACATTTATATACAATTTTGTTGATTTCTGTCTCGTTTCCAAATCGAGGTTAAACATTGTTCGCGGCCACATGCTAGTATAACTATGTTGGCAAGCAAGAAGTTTAAGCATTAATTTTAAGGCCATTTAGTAGTCCTGCCTGCAAAAGTCCATTTCAGTTTTGATTCGTGTTTAAAGATTTTGCAGCACCTTAAATGAAATAAAGAATAAGGACAATAACAGATCAAGCGTGATAATATGCGTATTGCTAATATATTATATTAAAATATATGAAAATCTTGTTGATTCTTACAATAAATGACATCAATCTTATAGTTTTATTTATGATCCATGTTTAATATCGATGATTATATATGATTCAAATAATTTCATGGTTTTTAACACGCCCATATCTTTCTGATCTATTTACGATTTTCATCAGATATTTCACACAAGAATACAAGATCACATATAGAAAACAATCAATAACAATAACAAAAACATGAATATTATTTATAACTGGCAATATAACTTGGTCCTTGTAAACAACAAAGTTCATGTTTCGACAGTTTAAATAATATGTTAAATGCCCCCCTCCTTGAGTGGTTTTGATCATGTGATCCGTTATAGCTACAACTGATCCGTTAATGCATGAATTCTGCGGCGAAAAAAGGTAACACAAATACATTTTGGATTTGACAAGGCGGACAGTCGCTCCAACATTATTTTGCCAACCCGGCTAACATCTATAATTAACAGACAATTAAATTTGCCAACTTGTTAACAGAAAGCCAATTTAACATGAGCGGATCAATGTGATTTTAATAAATCAATTTACTTATTAAGAAACTATGTTACAGTTGGTCGATTCTTTAAATGTAATTTAGCAATCTGTGAAAACAATATGTATATATTGTAATGTCAATATTACGCCAATAATTTACTACCAACATGGAACTTCTAACAAACAAACGCAGTCAGTCTGTGCTATGCTTAGAGGGTCACTCGTACTCAAAGAAGCACATGTCTAAGTCAACCATATGATGGTTATGCAGTAAATCGAACATGTCTGTACAGTCGAATTTGCCTGCATGTTGCATTTTATGAATTTCGTCTTCAATGTATAATTTTTCTGGTATAACATTCTATCAATATATAACAATTTAATTCTTTGCTATTATATAAATATAATCGGTGATAAAACGCGTAAGAAAGAAGACGGTGAGCCACTGACAGACACAAAAGACCTTTTGTTTGGATGTTTTTTCGTTTGTGTATTTTGTGTATATATATGTTTATAAATGTCATATAAATGTCATATCATAAAAACAAATGAAATTAAGAACAACATATTTGCGGTTTTTATGTTTATCCCATTCGCAAAATGGCACTTACATGTATTCCAATAAATGTAATGTAGGAAATGTAATGTTTTGAATTGGCTAACTGTCAACAAGTTGGCAAAATTAATTGTCGGTTAATTATAGGTGTAAGTCTTTGATAGGCATATAGAACGTTTTGCCGTTGAATAAAAATAATGTAGGAGCGACTGTCCGGGTTGACAAAATAATGTAGAAGCGATTGTCCGAGTTGGCAAAATAATATAGGAGCTACTGTCCGCCCTATCAAAACATTGTAGGAGCGAATGTCCGCCCTGTCAAATTTAGCGTTAGCTAAAGAAACTTCAGCGTACAGTTTATATAGTATTGACATATCTGTACGCTGAAGTCAACCCTGTATCGAAAGTCAACCAGAGTGGTGACAGATTTATGTCACGCTATAAATCAAAGACAGTATGTTTTCTTGGATACATTCCTTCATATATTGGTGAATGAATATAAATTACTGCATCGGGGCATATTTTAAGATTCAAATGTTTCAAATGCATCTTACAATAGATGAAAATAACTCTCATCAGCCTGAAAGTCATAATTTTGCACCATTGTCGCTTTGTCATGTGACGAGTTTTCATTTGGATACTTTCGGATCGACCTTGACATTTTTTGCTGGAATTGTAAACATTACTTTCGTTTTCTGAAATCTATTATTTGTGATTAACAAGTTACGTCTGGTGGATTTAAACACTGATTTCAAAGTGAATTTGGTAATTTTGAATATTTTGTACATTGATTTTGTATTTACACTACAATTTGTTTACAAAACAAGCAAGAATAATTATAAAAAAAAAACGGGAAATGTCTTTCTGAATTTGTAAACAATTGAGCACATGGTTTGTTACTAAAAATAGAAATAACATCATATGACCGTGAAATCTCGGGAGATTCGCATTTCAATCATGTGTGTCACGTCACTGTTTTTCTCGATAGACCAGTTGAATGTTATTGTTTACATTCGGGATTTTCCGCGCATGCGCACTGGCTGGTTGGCAAAAAACACTGGTTACAGTAACGTAAAACATGTATACATGTCGTTTGTTTAGTCAATAAAACGATACAAAAATCCGAAATAAACATAAAAACTCTTAAATAATAGTGCAAAAATATAATATTTAGTACCAATAAATGTATTTTCATAAATATAATTACCTCTGTATAAAAATACATATTAATAATATTAATACATCAGACTAAAAACTGGCAATCCAACAAAACAAAACAATAAATATTCTTTCATATTTTTTGTGATTGTAAGATTTTGGTAAATTATATTTCAAAGATAATAACACATACATTAATTTGATTATAATTATAAGTGGTGCAGATATTGTTATTGTTCAAAAGCGAACGAAGGTGCAAGAGGGGCATTTAATCAATTATAAAACGAAGCCCTAAAAGCGGAATACATTACAATTAATAAACATTGTAGTAATTTTATTTTACATGGAATGAATTACCGTTTCGTTTCCATCGAATGACAATATCATAAAGTTTAGCATACATATGAAAAACAAGAACTGCATATTAAGCAAATTAAACTGTCTTTGCATGCACTCTCTTTACTGGTGGTAAGGAGTGATAACAATCTAGCATTTTATGATAAATATATCTATATATTAATTTATTTTACGCAAGTATTTTTTACCCTTTTGTTGTTTGCTTGTTTTCATGTCATTTCATACACTACAGAAACGTACAATCTTAACATGAATAGCCGAGTTTACATTTGCCGGTACTCGTTAAATACGTTAATTGTGTAGCAATGAAATTGCACAATATTTTTAATTTATAGTTATTAACACTCTATTATTATGATTAAACAGGCTAATATATACATACACTAATTCCTGTTAATCCATTTCGGACAAATATCTTCATTTTTTAATATGTTCAAATATTTTATTAAAGCAACTGTTTCGTATTTTGGCTTTACAATTTTGCTTAGATGATCGCTCAATATGCCAAGAGATGACATGGAGGTATCATAAATGATGTTTAATGACCAGACACTTGTATGCCACATGTGGTTTATGCAGTGGCCAAGAATAGGTCCCTGGATTTATCACACCATGTGTTCTTTGTAATTGTTTGGACAGTATCCGATCATAACGAGATAATCGCTTTATGATGAACAAAAGTGCAATAAAACACCGGGTTAAAAACGCTGAAACAAAGAGTGTCAAAATTGGTGTGAATAATTAAATAAAAACAATTACATTTATCAAGAGAATTTATTTAATGTGTAACAAGGCAAGTTTTTACAGGCATGTTCAAATCAGTTACTATATGTTGCGTACATAAAGTCGATCTATTTGCTGTTTGTTTACATCCTTATTTTTGTTCGTTCATTAAATTTGTTTTATTCTGAAAAAATTTCAATATCAGAGAATTTTTTATCTAAAAAATGGTCGCGAAGATGTGCCAAGTAGAGATTTTTATGGTAACTGCATACCGTGCTCGTATATTGTGTTCCACTCCAGATTTCGTTTATAGTAAAAACAAATAATAACAACAATATAATCGTTCCAAAAATGCATTTCCTTGCACGCTTATGTTTAATTCAGACATAGTTAGTAAAATTATATTTGATATAGTGCATGATTATCAATAAAAACGATTATTATTTCAACTTTCTCTATAAGCGCTTATATGAATTTCACCTCTTTTTGCCAACCAGTGGGCGGAGTGTAATATTTGCAGGTGCGCGTGACTTCACTCGTCAACTGGTCTATATGTTAGAGCAGAAAAGATAAATGTTAAATGTTTAAGATAGTATTTTGTAAAAAAACATATCAGTTAAATGTGAAAAATGTCAATCTTTCCAATAAAGACATAAAGTAGCTGATTTGGGCCAATAACTGCTTTTACAAGCTGTTTTGGAGCGGTCTTTGTTAACTGTCAACTTTTCGTATATTCCTGGTTGACTTTCCTACTGGGGTTGGTCCATAACTTTAATGTTGCGCCATTCAAAATTCATAGAAAGCGAATTTTAAAGTTATTGAAGCCAGAACTAATTTAGCGTAGGAGCGATTGTTTGTGGGAGCGTTTGTCTGGAAACCTTATCAAACTGATGTAAAAGAAGTCTTAAACCATTTATTGCTTTTCCCCAGAACAACTTTATTACGCTACTGATCCGGTAATAGTAACATGACTGTACCACTAAGGCTAGTCCAACTGTCTTGTGTGGTTAAAGATTCTGTTCTTTTATAATTTATTTCCCCAGTCTAACCATTGCAGTCAGCCTAAAACATATATTGAACTTGTATCGCATGGAAATGATCTGATGCTACAATCATGCTTGCTTTCATGAATGTCACTATATCTGCATTAAATGCAGATTATAGGTTACATTTGTTTGTTTGCGGTAACAAGGTTGTCACCTAAATTCGTGCCACGGCTTTACATGTTTGAAATATGTTTTCATTGTCAGCAAACGTTTCAGAAACTGTGTCCTAATTATTGGTTGCAGTTTCAGTTTAAATTCAGTCATTTGCAGAATAATTTTAATAACCAAAAATATAAATAAACCTAATAAATATTATCGCCACTTACCTTTTTAAGTTTAACCGCGAAAATTGGCAATTTTTATTACAGAGTTGTCGGGCGCCGAGTTGTCGTTCGTTGCTATGCTGGTTCCCGGTAAATCACTGCGCCGAGGTTGGTCAATCTCATACGCAGTGGCCTCCCTTATTCTAGAAAAAGACATTAATGATTGGCGAATGCCCAAGGGAAGTAACTGCTGTGTGGAGTTTGACCTAATGTGTGCTAATGGGAGATATAGGCCCGACAATTCGAGTAAAATTACACATGCAAATTTGAATTTAAAAATAGTCATGAGTATGTTAAGCAGCCTTTTTTTAAGTGGGTCTTCAACTGTCGGGTCCAAGTGCCCGATAATCGACTTTGGGACCCGACAATCGACTAAAGACCCAACAATACGGTCGTAAAATGGACGTTTGACCCACCATTTTACCCAATCTGAAACTATATATATATATATATATATATATATATATATATACTAGTAAATAGTTAAGAACTAAGCTACATGGATTTTTTTTAATAAGGTGATCATGAAAGACCCAAAGTCATTACCTAATTGTGTTCAGATAATGGACACTATATTAGGAACCATAGAGTCATTATATACATCTGCTGGGAGAGGTAATTAGTTTGAGTTAGACCACAGTTTCAAGTTCATGTTCTTGTTGTTTTTCCATATTCTTTACAGGGCATATTTTTTAGGCCGAAAATTTGACCCCAAAGGTTTATTTTTTCCCTAATTTGAGAACAAATTCCCTCAGAAAGAAGGAAAATGTGCACAACGTGTCATGCTTTTGTTGAAATATTTACATAGTCCGTTTTTATCTATTTCAGTTTGTGTTTTTATGTGTTTTTGTGTCGGCTCAAAAGTCTCGTCTTTATTTCATTAAAGTCAATTGAAAAATAAGATACTTAACATGGATTTTTAAAAATTTCAACGATGTTTACACTTTCCTGCTTCGCATACTAGTAAAATATGACGTAATAAGCATGTGTTACGGCCACACTGTTTACTTTTGCTTTGCTTTAGTTATATACAATGTATGTCTAGGGAAAGATCTAAAGTAAAACAGGAGGGTGCTGCAACCTGCTCCTTTTTTTGTTCTTCCCTCCTGCCCCTGTGTTCTGGCCAATAAAAAATTATGAAAATATTTAATTTTCCCAAATATTTAATGAAAAAATGCAGCTGATGTGCTTTAAACCCTTGATCACATGCATTTGACTAATGAGTATCCTGGATATAGCAAACTAAAAGAAAAGTTTTGGTCCAAATTTCCACCCTGCTCCTTATATGCAGCACCCTGTACCATATCGGATCCTAGATCTTTCCCTAATATGTTGCAACATATTACAGTTTAGTTGCTTGATAAACTGTTTGAAACTCTGTTCAGTTACAACATACATCATTATGTTATACACTATTCCCATTCTACAAAAATGTTTGTGTCAGAAATGGTATTTATTATTGCTAATACTAATGAAAATGTTTTGGCTGGCTTTCTGTTTCACAAACACCATATTAAGCATTTTCGTTTTATATACATAAAGCTCAAAGTTTTCATTTATGAATACAATAACAGAGCGAAAACAAAGAAAAAAGTTAATTGTCTTCTCCATTTATAAGTGTCTCTATTATTCGGAAAAATACGCACATAACACTTAAATTCTTTAATCACAGTGTCCTAAACATCAGGCATACCAAATATATTGTATATCGGTAAAGAAAACATAAACAATTAAAAATACTACAAGAATGTGCATTGAAACAAATTAGTATTTTTATGAAACAAATAAAATGCAACATTTAATTATTTGTTTTGGTTATTTTCAGGTGATGAGTTTAACAACATGGCCAGTATTCCCCTGGGTGGTGATCAGCTGACACGGGTAACATTTGATTCGGCACGCGTTCTGAGATCTGGTACTCACAGTCGAACAGAGAGGTTTTACCAGTTGTCTCCAGTCATCGAAGAACTATTTCATGTTCAGCAAGACTTGTTAGAGGTATGTGAATGGTATCTCTATAGTGACATTTTTCATATAGGCTAATTCTTGTTTTGTATTAGGCAACTGTTGTTTGAATATTCTTAACACAAATACTACACCACAAGTTGTTATCAATATTTTCACTTTTTGAATATCCAAAACATTCCAGCATTAATAGTCTCATGCATTTTGAACTGTTTTTGCAATATTGTATCATTTGCCGCTCTATTCCTGGTCGATTTCTTCGTATGTCAGTATTGTTATAATACATAACTGCCGTACTTGGTAATCAATCCCTTCCGGCCCGGCCAGTTTCCTGAAAGTACTTTTCGATGGAAGTTTGTGGCTTGTAATGAAGAACAGTTCTGATATTTGGTGCATTTAGTCCCATTCCAAGGGCTACAGTTGCAAATATGAGTCTGATCTTCGAATTTTCTTTGCATATCTCTTTGACTATGTGTTGTTTCATTTTTTCTGTGTATGTTTGGTGGTACTGAGCAAAAAGTCTTCTCCGGCACGGCATCTCCCACATACTGAAGGTCACCCATTTTTTTCTCAAAGAAAGCATAGGCATAGCTTATTACATATGTGTCCGTGTACATGATAGTAAGTTGATATTGATGTTTTTCTTTGATAAGCGGTTCAGCCATAGGAGTAAGGATCTCATCCAGATGGTCTTGTGTGTTTGAAGAAGACGGTCGTTCAGTTTTAATATATTTAATGTTTGGTCTAGCAGGATTCATTGCTTTTATCTTTTGGAGTTTTAAGTTGAAGACTTGCGCATATCTTCTTTTGAGCATCTGGTGAAGCTGTAGCAGTGAACACGAGAACAGGAAACCTTGCCAAGAGATCAGAACTTATTCTGCTGAAGTCTTGTCGAAACTTCTGTCCCTTGAAATGAAACAAAATGTGTGTTATGTATTTTCAGAAAATCATCAAAACCTTCTACATACCAGAAACAGTTCGTTAAGAGGGATCACTTGCCCAGTACAGAGCAATTCTTCATAGAACACACGTTAATGGTTAAGTTAAGGCTAATGGATATGAATCACACAAAGACTTCCTCATTACTGTCACTAGGTTTGTACACTTATATGCTGTCATTATAAATTAACATTATCATCATAAAATCCGTTAACTGTGTTGGTTCTTGCTTGAGCAAAATTATAGAAATATATTTTGAATGCCTATTAAGAGATTTACATAGAAAATTGGCACTTTAGTGTTATGCATGACTGTAGTTGTTTGCCATTTGCTATTACCAGCGATTCAACATAATAAATGTTGACACAGTGGTTTCATCATTTAGTATAAGGGCTAACACAGGGTTGTTAGAGTTGGTGATGGCTCAGAGTAATACAATTAACAGTGATGTATTAGGCCCTGTCATTGTAGCTTTTATTTTATTGTTTGTTAATTATTTTACATCTTTTCAGAGCTCTTGTGATAGAGTTCGCTTGTGAAAGATGGGGGGCTGATTGCAAGACAGACATGGGGTCTCTGGTTCCGGAAGAAGTGAAGACTTCTAATACCAAAGGGAAGAAGCAGTGGTTACAGGAGCAAGTGACCAAAGTGGTGGATACACTGTTCTGCCCATACTCTGCTCCAGATCATGTGCATTTACTGAATGCCTCGTCTTGATTTTTCTTTCTTTGTTTTTTTTTTTCAAAAATATTATATTATTTCCTGGTATGTGTAACCTTTAATTGGAAACTCGCTTTTTTAACATATGTCAGTCTAATCAGTCAGAGGTAAATTACAACTAATTGTATCTTTAAGTTATTTGTTTACGATGACAGCTTTTCTATTGTAAAAATAATTTTGTTTGGCTTTCAGGTGAAGCTGTCCGCATAAGAGTGCCTGAAGATTGTAAAACTGACGAATCAGAAGATGGTGTGTTTTCATACAGCCTCGGGATTGTCAGAGTTGCAATGGATTTTATAATGTTCAATGATGCAATACAATCAGGTGATATAGACATGATTACAATTCTTATGAAACGATTAATTCCACTGTTTATAGGATTGTCATCCTACAAATCAAAGTATGCTATTGAGTGTGTCAACTTCCTTACTAAAACTGAATGCCTGTTGTCAGACTTTGAAAGTGCTAGAGTGTAACTGGGATTGTTGGTCAACAGAAAAGGCCGACCAGTAAAAAACAAACCAGCAGGCATGGAACAGGAGAATAATATTCGTCTTGTCAAACACGTAATTAGAGGACTTGGAGCCGAAAAAAGTGATAAAGCTATGCTAAGAATATCGAAAGCAGCACCTGTAATCAGTGCAATGGTAAATGGACTATAAGGAAGCAAGACACATAAAGATAGACACTCCAGAAAGTCATTATCAGAAGATATTTCAAGATAAGGGGATGCAATTCGAAAAATAAGGCCTTTCAACTATCAGAAGGGTAGACAAATGAATCCTTTCAAGAAAATTTCGTCAAATGTGATTGGTGCTGTGAACAAAGACAAATTAAAGGACTTTATAATCAGGCACAGCTCCAGAGCAGTTAATAAGCTTGCTTTTGATGACAATGAAGACTAATAAGGGATGCTGTTAATGCCAATAAGGACTCGTTAAATTGATTTTTGTAGTCAGATCTTCCACACTTATTTTTGCAAAATTGAAAAAAATGTGGGTTTTTTTGCTATTTGCACTCAAGTTTTGTATCCTTCTTTAACGTAAGTGCACATGAAAATTAAAATGTGTAAAAAACAACAACATAAAAACACACACCTGAAGTCTGAGAAATGGTTTATGTCGCTTAATATTAATGGAACATTATAATTGTTTTGTAACCTTTAAAATAAATCATGTGTAAATATTGAGCACAGAGCATCAAAAATTTGATTTTAGCAACCAGCAATTCCTTCTACCAGATGCACAATATTTTGATATTAATTGTTTAAAGAAATACGTATCAATTGTCATACCATTTACAATTTTTACAGTCTGATTGCTAAAATATGTCAGAAAAAAAGTTTTATTGCATTTACTGGACCTATAACCATGGCATCACATAAGAATGCATGTTATTACATTTATGTAAAAAGACAAGAATTCTACTTTTCATCTAACTATATAACATCCATTTTTTCTCTACCCAAATATCAGAAGCAAAAACAGTGCGAACTTTCTATGAATAGTTGTTACCATATGAACTTACTCCACTGGATATTTTTACCCAAAGTTATTGGAAAACATTAGTTACTAGTATGACATTTGTATTATCAGGTTAAGTATTTTAAAAGGAGAAATCTTTTTGTGAGGGCACATATGTGCAATGGAGAGTGGTCTACTTCACTCATAGTAATATGTGATTGATGAAGCATACGTCAGTCTTGTTCATGCAATCATTTTTATGCCCCCGGATCGAATGATCGGGGGTATATTGTTTTTGGCCTGTCTGTATGTCTGTCATTCTGTCCCAAAACTTTAAACTAAAACTTTAACGTAGGTTAAATTTTTGCAATAACTTTTGCAATATTGAAGATACATGTAGCAACTTGATATTTGGCATGCATGTGTACATTTTGTATCTCATGGAGCTGCACATTTTGAGTGGTGAAAGGTTAAGGTCATCCTTCAAGGTCAAAGATATGGATTCAAAGCGGCGCAATAGGGGGCATTATGTTTCTGGCAAACACACCTCTTGTTTAGATTTGAGAAATATGCAAACACTTCGTTATTTATTTTCGATTTGTGTTAACTATTAAAAATTGTGTAGCTTTTAACTTGTTTTGCATGATTTATTCATTATAATGTTTTAAAATAGCCACTGGTGACAAAAATTGTGTGAGTCTTGGTTGTTCTGGTCATGAGTGACACGTTTATTTTCTTAGCCTAACTGTGAGTAATATTTTAACGTAATATTATAAATAAATTCGTGTTGTACTTTTCCGTGTATATAATTATAAGTACATGTATATGATAAAACTGTTTTGATATTGATGAAATTGAGGTACAAATAGTGTAATTAGTAAAATTTCCTGTCTTATTTGAATTATTTAAGTGAAATTCAATATGTGTTACTTAGACTTTTGTCATTCAATCTAACAATTGTTGCTACCTCACCTCATGTCAACTTGTATTATTGAATGTTTTTTATTTGTGAAAGAAAAACATGACATAAAATGCACAGGATTGGAAATCAATTATCTGTCAGATTAAATGTGCCAGAGACATAGGTCCATAATACTATCCAATGGTTTTGCTCTTTTAAGCATGAAACATTTTCAGTGAAAAAATATGGATAATGACCCTGTTTTAACTTATTTTAAAAATTGCTGTGTAGTTCTTACAAGTGTCAATTCAGAGTTGTTGAGCAGAAAACTGTATGCAGTGTCTCAAATGATTGTCGTCAGCTGACCATCATTGTCATAATCATAAACTATTATAAAAAAGTACAGCATTATTGATGTCATTATTGTGTTTATCATTATACCTCTTTTGGACTTATACATGTATTTTATGTATTAATAAACACATATTATTCAGTTGTGTGTGTTGTTTTAAAAAACATGCATCCTGAAGTGATCACCTGGCCCCATGTTCACAAAGGATCAAGTGCCAAAAGTTATATCGGGATCAAGTATTATCGTAACTCAATCATACTTCATTAAATATTGTTCTTCCTTAACCCTTTGAGCGCTGGAACCGGAATTTGAAGGCCTTTGCAAACAGTTTGGATCCAGATGAGACGACACAAAACGTGGCGTCTCATCAAGATGTTTGCTATTCTGATAGTATTCTTTGAAAAACAAATCGAAGAAAATGCTAATTTTAGAAATTTAGCAGACAACATTTTAGCAGACGACAAATTTCCCAGCATGCAAAGGGTTAATTGTTCAGAGTATCAAACGGAATACACATGAAAATTTTCCAAGCATTTCATGGAGTCATTGAAATTGGAATTAGTACATGATCCAGGATCATTTTTAAAATCAAGATTGGTGAAATAACTGCCAAACTCTGGAGTAGTTCACATATCTTACTCAGTGAATATCTTCATATTTGCTTAGTGAATGGCTATAATCATGTAGGTGAAAATATGTTGGTGAGGTGACTTGGAGACCTGGATCAGGGGTGGATTAAGTACCTGTTTAATCACCATTTTTCAAGTGTTAAATCTACCAGCCATGTGTATATGTGTTAAACATCAGTAGAAATAATAGAAACAATTACTATTCCAGAATCATGTGTGCCTCGTCTACAGCTATGCACGAAATTATTTTTTTATTCTCCATATTTTGTATCAAGGATTTCCCCGTATCAGTGCTTAAAAGCGCCTCAGGGTGAGAATACACCAATGTGAACTTTCCATCAGCAATATCGGACATAGGGACCGTTAATATTACATCTCCATCTGATTTAGCACCCCCTTCATCATCATCATCATCAAACAATGCTTGACCACCCTGACAGTTATAGTCGACACAACAGGCCTGTACTCCAATCTTTTGCAGTGCAATGATCTGATATTGCATAATACTGTTCAAAGGTGTCAACACGATGCAAACAGACTTCTGTAGATTATAATAATCTTTAAGGATAAGTGGTGCCAGCTGGTAAATCAGGCTTTTACCATAACCTGTTGGGAGTATAGCCATAATGTCACGTTTTTCAATGACACAAAGTAACGCTTCGATTTGCAGATCCTTGAGTGGCATGGGAAATCCTCCCTTTTTAGCAACCTCAAGTATGATATCTCTTGGACTTGCCATGTTTACGATTGAATTGTGAAAGCGAAAGTAAGACAGATAAACATGTTTCTAATAATTGCAATTCTTCTTTATAGACATTTGAAATCACCCTGAAACATAATTTAATAACATTTCTTTAAATAACATTCCATTTTAAACACATATTCAACACCGTTTTTCTCATTTAAAAAAAATATTCATTCCTACGCGGAACTATTTTGGCGGAATCACAAATCCCCTAACCAGGGAAATGTGATGCGTCCTAGCATAGAGGTGACAATAACGTAGTGACGTCACCATCTATGTATAGAATGTATATATATATAGAACTTCTTACTTACTTGTTTACGGTAAAAAAAAATAGCCAGTTTTGCGATTTGTTTTCCCAAAATGGGATTTTTCATGACGTAAAATTCCCAAAATTCCAGTGTGGCGTTTTTCCGAAATTGAGCGGAAAAGGCCTGGTTTTACTTTACAAAACATACCCTAATCTTCACCAACAAGGCATACATGATGATGCAGCAATACACCGCTGTCACCCTTTAGGCAGCTGGCGGGATTGATGGCTAGGGCCAGGTAGATTTTGGCTGGGCTGCTGATGTGGTTTTACCGATGGACGGCGCTTTTTCCGGTTTCGCATTTCCATGAAAAAATAAATTAAACAATAAAATAACAAGTAAATACGGAAAACAGCCGTAACTGGCTTATAGGTAACCCTATAATACTGCAACAAAATCTTGTTGGGATTTACTACATATGAACTAATAATTGTCCTAATAAACGGGCTTGTTACTATAAAATAGGGCGCCGAAAGACAACCTCTTTACTGCGCCAAGTACCGACTATTTTCGCATTGCGCACTGGTAAGTACCTTTAATTATTGCTTCTTAAAATACCAACATTCATTAAAACTAAAGTGGAGTTTTTACCATGATAAACCTAAACATAGTGCCCAAACTAATTGAAACTGAAGCAACCCACTCTCCAGAAATTGAATAATACAGCTGATAGACTTTGATATTTTTGGGCTAACCAAATGGAAGAAGTATGCTAAACAATACACGGGAACTGATTTGTGGCGTGCCCCGAGACTTTTGGTAACAATTTGGCAAGTCAAATAATGTGAAAACTCATCCGACTTACTTCGCTAAACTTGCGCTTAATTTTAATTAAAATGCTTAATGTTTTCTGTGATTTTACTTTTATAGTATTTAAGACAGTGATATAATCAAAGCGCTGTAGGCGTTGAAGGCCTGGGGCTAGGTTTAGTGTGACGTAAAATGCATTTAGGATGTTTTGTTCGAATTTCTCCAATTGCCCGAATTTATACGGGTTGACCCTAGCGGTTAAGTGCAGAGACTGCAAGAAAAGACAATAGGTGTGTATGGTTAAGTGCAGAAGCTCAGAGACAGCAAGAAAAGACAATAGTTGTGTATATACTACAGTGTACATAGAAGGTGGAGGACAACACGATACTGGTTGTGGGAACGATAACCTTTTGTTCAACTCTACAGATCTGGTAGAGGTTCGTCTACATAGGCGGTGAAGATATACAACAACAACATGGCCGAAAAAAACTGTTATTGTTGGCGTCAAATAAATACTTGTCAATAGCCTAAAGTAGTTTTCTATTACATAATTAACAGATCAGGAAAACACTCATGCTTCCTTTGTAATGTGTAAACAAAAGAAAATTCAGTTAAGCCCAAGTCTCACTTTTGCCGGTAGAGCCCCGGTCCATCCCTGTTTGCTAACGCCGGTCGACCGGCGAGGACCGGGTTTATTCGTAGACATTTTTTAACGCAGTCAAACTATTTCCCGGTGACGCCCCGGTTTAAGCCGGTCAAAAGCCTGGCAAAGTCCCGGTCAACCCGGACTGGCTACGGTTTATCCCGGTCAAGCCCCGGCAGAGCCCCGGTTGTCGCCGGTAGTGCCCCGGTGAAAGCCGGCAGCGTCCCGGCATAACCCCGGTTGTTGCCGGAATTGCACCGGTGAAAGCCGGCAGCGTCCCGGCAGAGCCCCGGAATACCGTAACACCACCGGCACTCACCGTGTCTATACCGGCATCAGACCCCGGCAGAGCTACGGCAACGCCCATGTTTCACCCCGGTCGTCGCCGGTAATGCCCCGGCGGAGCCCCGGTGAATGCCGGTGGCATTCCGGCAGAGCGCCGGTTTTCTTATGTACCGAAGTGGCATTCATTAAAATGAAAGAAATTAAAATTGTATGAAAAAGTTAACGCTTTCTGCGCAGATTGAGGGTGTTGACATGTTGATTTTCTCTTCTTTCTTCGCATATTTCTAAGTATTGTGGTATTCTGCATTAATTATAAAGTTTAAATACAATTCACCGTACAATTTTTTTTTACATTTTCAGTTTTGAACCCCCCAATTTTTTTTCTCCATTTTTTGTCAACCATTTATTTACATAAATCTGTCTCATTCATCTAAATATTGAACACACAATACTTTTTTAGTATGTATTAATAGATAAATGCATAATATATACAAATATTAAATATACAAAAGAAATAAAGAAAAAAATAACAAACAAGTGATGCCATCATCCTTCGAACACGAGAAAAATTGCAATCTCTAGTCACGAGTCTTTTTTAAATAAATAGTCATAAAAAACCAAGGCAAAAGGAACTTACAATCTTCGAACATAGAAATCATCTACAATGTATGCTTGAATGAAAAATAAAGAAAACAAGAGCTGTCAGAGGACAGCGCGCTCGACTAGTCGAGTGCTTGACAGTATAACATAAGCCATCATGGGTAAATTGTTCAAATTATTCAATAATGTCAAGGTAATAGTTCAGGTATATGTTCAACAATCTATTGAACATTTGTAAAAACATAAAACAAACTAACAAGATTTTTTTCAAGTTTGGAAGCAATAGCTTGGGTGGAATATTTGGACGGTCCTTAAAAAATAAAGTAAATAAATATTTGTTGTTTTGTTTTAACCATGTTTCAACGAAAAAATATTATTTTTGGGTTGGGTAGGGGGGTGAGCGGGGGTATAATGTGGGGTGTGGTCATTTATTAGACAATCTTTCAAAAATAAAAAAGGAAAAAAAATCAGGGCGGTGCGGGGGGGTGCAGGGATTCTGGGTTGGGGCGTGGGGTATTTTTTCTTTTGGGTGGAGTCCATTGTGGTATTCAGGTAAGTGTTGTATTGTCAAATTATGAACAAAATCTTATTATACATAAAGAAGTTATGGTACTTTAACTAAAATTTATTCTTGAGAGTCAGTGTCATTCAAAGGTCAAGGTCAAATTTAAGTTGCCAGGTACAGTACTCTCATAGTAGCAAGAACATATTTGAAGTTTGAAAGCAATAGCTTTGATACTATAGAAGTCAAGTGGATCTTTATTTATTTATCCAAGAAAATATTCAATTACTAAGACAAAAAGGGCCATAATTCTTACAAAATGCTTGATACAATTGTCTGCTCTTGGTTATAGATTGGGGTCATGTTGGTAAAAAAGTTTGCAAAATTTAAAAGAAATATGACAATGAATATTGAACATATTTGAGGTGGTACGCAAACTTTAACACAGATTTATCAATAATATGCATATTCTAAATGAAAAAAAGGCCATAATTCTAACAGAATGCTTGAAACAGTTGTCTGCTCTGGTTAATAGAATGGGGTCATGTTGGTAAAGAAGTTTGCAAAATATTAAAGCAATAGGTCAAGGGACATTGAAAATATGTGAGGTGGTACGCAAACATTAATATAGATTTATCAATAATATGCATATTCTAAGTGAATAAAAGGGTCATAATTCATACAAAATGCTTGATACAGTTGTCTGCTCTTGTTAAAAGGTTGGGGTCATGTTGGTAAAGAAGTATGCAAAATATTAAAGCAATATGTCAAGGGACATAGGAAATATTTGGGGTGGTACGCAAACTTTAAAATTAATAATATGCATATTCTAAGTGAACAAAGGGCCATAATTCTTACAAAATGCTTGATTCAGTTGTCTGCTCTTGTTTATATGTTGGGGTCATGTTATAAAGAAGTATGCAAAATATTTAAGCAATATGTCAAGGCACATAGCAAATATTTGGGGTGGTACGCAAACTTTAACATTTGCACGTTTACGCTCACGCCGACGCCGGGGTGAGTAGGATAGCTCCACTATATATATTTCATATATAATAGTCGAGCTAAAAATGGGGGGCACCAGTGAAAACGAAGTTCCCGCTTTACAATCAAGGTTACCCCCTTTTCCAGAAACGCCATACTGAATTTGAGATTGTTTATATGTGAGCATAAAGATAAGCTAAATTTTCAAAAATTATTATAAATAGATAAAAAAAAGAGGAAAGCCTATAATAAACTCATAAACATATAAACATACATACATCTCATATATCATGTGTGAGATGGAACCTTCTCAGTGCAGTAATATTTGCTAACCTAGTTTGAAAATGCCCGTGAAATGCGTTCTTCTATAAATAAGACTTGAAAATGTTACGGGGAAAGAAGAACATTAATAATTAAGTAACAAGGCACATTTAATCATTCAATCAAACACGTTTAAAGGAAAATAGATTTATCAATTTATCAATGACTAGTGATACTAGTGATATTAAATATTACACTTATTATGACAAACAAAACAAATACATGATTGTCATGGTAGTTCTTTGAAGAACTTCGACAGGTTGGAATAAGTGTCTCCAAAAGACGCTTGGCTTTGATGACCCTGGGCTGACCGTCAGAGTTATTCATTATGAAAATATTATTGAGACCATCGCGTTCAAATATCATTTTAAGATGCATAAGGTTGAGTCCAGAGCCAGCTATAATATTTATGTTGTTGCAGCATTGAAAACATGACTGTTAACAAGAAAACTCAGTGACTGCAAGTTCCTAGTTTTTTTCTGGGTTGAATTTGAGTCCATAATCTGTCTGGTTTCATTTTCCTCCTGCACAGGTAATCAGCATACAATGTATCACTGAAAATAGAACACCATTGTTCCTTTGAAGTTGATATTTGACTAGTACATGTAGTTATATTCAGAGAGGTTCATAAGAACTTCAATAAGTTTCAATCGAAGAACATTATGCATAATTGCAAATTGTGTATGAATAATTTTAACCATTTTTATTTATTAAAATAAAAATATTTGGTCTTTCTTATTTATTTGGCTTCAATAAGCCTTCTCAAAGTTGTTTCTATAAATTGACAACATTTTCTTCATGTTATTTAACAAAACAATCATATACAGATGTCGAATACACAAGCACTTGTATAGGAGTAAGAACTGACATTAGTGTTTCATGAGAAGTGTGACATAATCCATTATGATATGCGTCATCGTTTTTATTTATTCATACGTTCACGACATAGCATGTCAATACTAGTATTTTATTTGATACACCCTTTTAAACTGGATTAATAAGTAAGTGTAAACACCACATATATACATTCTTCATCCAAATGTTAATACCAAATAAATGTATTATCCCTACTGGATATGAAACTGACTATTAACGTTACATTTTATTTATTACTTAAAACATTGGTTCTACATTAACAATCACATACATCAGTGAAATACCTACTTTGTTTTCATCTTATAAGCCTGTCTGCTATAAAGGAGATTGTTGAAACTTGATGAATGGTCCTTCCCGCATGTATTTCCATTTTATTTAAGTTCAATTGATCATTGGGTCATACAGTGTTGACAAAAAGTAATTAACCGTTCCTGGACCACCAATGTTGTTGATCATTGCTGAAAAGATAATAAATATGCAGCATTTTAATTTGGATAACCATAATACATAATTTAGGTGATACAACAAGTAGCAGTCATCGGCATATCATTTTCAGAATAGTAATTTTAGTATTTGGGACATAATTTACTTTTTTGTTGTTTGTTTGAGGAAAACATCATTACTTGGTCATAAAATTCAAATATGCTGTTCTTGATTTCCATACATTTACAACACAACTTTTCCTTTACATGGCATATTTTCTTTTTCAAAATTAGAGCAAATATGAGCTTGATTATGTGGCAAAAATCACTGACAGGGTGCACTTTTCCTAAAAAATCTACTTTACTCCTATTATGAATAATGAAACTGTTATACTTGAATATTTTTTTTGCATAATCCATGTACCTCTGTTCCGAGCTTTGTGTTGATAGCAAAACAAGGCATTCCTTTCTTGAAAAGTTGAAGACTCTTCTTTACGTGATGGGTTTTGCCGTACGATAACCCGTTCACATGGCTACAGTCATCACACAAGCATAAATCCACTTTATCCCCCTTTACTGCTCACCAACAATATTAAATTTTATAAGTGACACGGGTTCTAAACGTTATTCTTGACAGTGGTCAAAATTTTCAAGCGTTTGACATTCGTATTCCCAAGAATCGGTTTCTTCATAAATATCAACACTGCCATGCATTAGTTGACGTTTATCATTAATTCCAGTCACATTAATATGAACAATAATAACACTTTTATTGATCTTTTTTTTTCAATCTACCAAATTGCTTTTTTTTTGAACGACGCAATCTGTCAGGTACAATGTCTGCCATATGTGTTGACATTGTATTTAGCTTGCGGGTCCTACATTTAGTATTCTGTCTATAATACTCGAAAGAGCGGTTGGCAGTATACAGAGATAGATTGATAGTATTTCATAGCGTATTTATAGAATATTGGTAGCTTTCCGCACATTCCCGGATAATGTTCGTGGTGACGGATATGTACGAAAGAAGGCGATATTGCACGAAGTTCATTAGATTGCTAATACCTTAAAAAATGTATTAGAAAAAATTCTTCTTACTGTCTCCGTAGACACTATATTTTCGGCCTAGACCGTCAAGTGAGGAACTTATTCTCGCACGAATATACAAACAATTATAAAAACTATGTCTTACCCAATGCTAAGCAATTTTTCTTCAATAATATTTTTTACACGTTTTATGACACTGTCATGTTATATAGTGATGTCCTGTATTTACAATGCGGGTTATTGAGATCTACGAAGAACTTCGTTGCAGGGACCTGTTTGTTTGTATAGGTTCCGCTTCTTTGATTGCGCATGAATGACCGCAAAGTGGTAAATCGGACTTATGGGAATTCATTCATTCGTGGATGTTTTGGCAGCAAGCCAATTCTGACTGTCTCAGAAATTTGTATCATTACTATGACCTTAAGGCTTCACCTCAGGCCAAAAAGGACAGGTACTTGTCCTTGAAAGTATATTCTATCAAACAGATAGTTGATTTTGACCTTTTAATTTCAATGAGCTGACTTATTACTCCCCTTTTTATAGCAACAAACAACACCTCAACAAATGTTGACACCAATTCTAGCTTGATGATTATAATAATGTTCGGATTTAACTTGTCTTTTAACGATGTAGGTGTTTTTCTTTTAATCAATTTTACTTTTTATGGTTAAATGCCCAAAATAAAAAATAAAAACTACATAATTTCAACTAAAAACGCAAGTAAAATGGCGATCGTGACCTTTCTCAGTTCCTGTCATATTTTGTTTACATTTTAATTTAATAAATTAAGTTTGCCAAAGTTTTCTTATTATTGCAAGAGGAATTCCGTCTGTTAATTATATTAATTATATATTTTTACCACTTAAATTTTTCTCTAATAAAATAACATTTTTGTTTTGGAGAAATGTTTATATGGAAACTCTAATTCAGTCCTTGTCTGTCAGTAAAATTACTTCAATTTGCTTAACTTTATGACAACTGATTACATCTTATTTTTGTTCAAAATTGAATAACATCGGACAAGCCAGCCTGAAGTTTAACGACTCTAAGTAACAATTGAATTCCAGTCGTAAGTTAACGGATTTATTTTGATCTCGTAAAAAACAACGGAGGTTGATGTTGACAATACGTAGTGGAAAAAAGTCTAACATACGAGGATTATCAAATTTGATGATTACGCGCGCGAGGCGCATTGTATGGAGTAACCACGATAAGCTTACCAGAAAAATAAAGGCTACATTACACCAGATCTTTTGAAAAACAAACGCGTTCCAATACACTCCCCACCTGATATCGAAGATATCACATAAAATGAAATTTAAGATAAAATATTGGAACACAATAAAAGGTTTTAACAATGAACTACAATATACATGATATTGTCAATGGCAATAGCCTTAGATGAATTTATGCCAAGCACTTAATCATATTCATATGTCTCAGAAACCAGAAAATATACTATTATCTTTCATAAACTGAAAATAAAGTTAACAAAACATCTTGTAGAAATGGAAACATACTACACAGTAAAGCATAACACATAAAATGCTATACACATAGACAAGGTACATGCAACTGGACAAAACACTCTAGATGATGTTCATATCAAGTTAATAATTGCTTATGCATGTTCAAACCAATTCGCACACATCCTTGGAATAAAACTGTAGTTCAGTCAATCAACCTGATGAGCTCAGTAATTGGTCTGACGAAGTTCGAAGTCTGTCCATCCTGCACGACACGCACTTCCACAGACCAGACCTTGCCGTCTTCGCTAGGATAGATGCTCTCAATCACACCCAGTGACCAACGATTCCGATGCAACTCATGATCTCTGAAGATAACGACATCCCCTGCTCGCACATTTTCCTCCTCCTGCTGTCATTTCTGTCTTTTCTGCAAGCACTGTAGGTAACCTTGTTTCCAACGTTTCCAGAACGTGTTTGACAAAACCTGCACATACTGTGTGTCCATTGAGATGAGTATATTTCTTTTATACCTTATGATAAAATATGACATTTATGCAGTGAAATAACAGCAGTGAAAATAACACAATTGTTTTTTTCACCGATGAAAAGAACAAATTTTTGGAACTCCTTTTTCTATTTTTAGATTATCATATCAAGATATGATATACTCGTACTCGTGGCTGCGCCACTCGTGAAAATATATTTTCTATGATCACTCGTGAAATAACGAACGATCTTACACTGACATGAACAAATATCCTCTATATCTTTCAAACTCTCTGTAGTGACACGTCCGCTAAGCTGACACGGTTTCTGCTTAAGAAGTATAGCAGGAATCATTACTTCTGGTACTTCTGGGTCGTAGGATATCTGGGCTATAGGTCGTGAGTTGATTATAGCACATACTTCATACATGAACGTAGAGAGAACTTCGTGTGTTAATGCTCAACCATGGTGTCCACATAACATAGAGTCCAAAACTCTTCTTGCAATACCTATTACTATTAGACTTTCCCATGAACCTTCCATATGCGACGCATGAGGAGGGTTGAATCTCCAAATAATCTTGTTGTCTTTTAGATGCGTGACCACAGGATCCTTTTCATCACATATAGCTTGGGCACAAAGGTCATAAAGTGCGCCAATAAAATTGGTTCCCCTGTCCGACCGGATTTCTTGTATTGGACCTCTAAGCGCAACAAATGTACGAAGAGAGTTATGAAGGCAGAACTGCTCATGTCTTGTACCAATTCAGTATGAACAGCCCTTGTGAACTGACACAAGTATAGTAAAGCCCACCTCTTACACTCAGCTTGTCCACCTCGTGTCTTGCGGGTTGTCACGTGCCACGGACCGAACACATCAACACCAACACAAGTAAAGGGCGCTGAGGGCGTGACTCTGTCTGCTGGGAGTTCGGCCATTTGCTGCTGTTGGAACTTTCCGCGAAATTTTCGACAAGTGACATTTTATGGACAACTGCTCTTCTTCAAACGCTGCTCTTTGGGTCGACTTGATAACAAACTGCTCGGCTTCTCTGAGCTCTTCTACGCTATCGACAGTACCATTCATTTTTTGCGATCGACATACTCTTTTAAGAATGCAACCTTAAGGATAAGTTTTCTTTTAGCTTGGTAGCTTTTACATTCAAAGAGCGACGAATTGCACAGTCATTCTCTTCATCCACAAGCTCGAATTCTGTATTGCCCTTGTTTTAACAAGAGTCCCTTTGATTCGACAGGTTTGTTCCAAGGATCCATATACTTCTTGCCAGCTCATTAGGAGAAGTCAAAGGTCTGGTACCCAAGTCTGCTGGATTGTTTTGCGTGGCCATATACTGTCACACTACTGTGGGCTAGATCGTTTGAGGACAATGTCAACTCGGTTCGCAACATATGTGTAGAAGCGACGTTTTCGATTATAAATGTATCACAAAACGATTCTACTGTCTGTGTGGTACAAGAAATTCTCCAAGGAAATACTCAATTGGTCTGCAATTACGTTTGCTAATTCTGTGGCAAGAACAGCGGCGCACAGTTCTAGTCTAGGAATAGTGGTGCCCCCAGCTGGAGTCAGTTTGGATTTACCCATGATGAAACCAACTTCTTCCTTTGAACCAAATAAGGCTCTCATATATGCGACTTCAGAGATCGCCTTTTCGGATGCATCTGAGAACACATCTACCTTAAATAGTTCTGTGTAGCTCAAATCGTTTAGTAAGAACATTCTTCGAATGCGAATTCCTTCAGTAGATTTAAAGTAACTCCTTCCAAAGATTCCACTTTTTCTCAAAATGATCAGGCAACCTTTCATCTCACATGCCTGAACCATGAGCTGTGATCTCACGAGCAAGAATTTTAACTTGAATAGTAATTGGGCTTAGAAATCCAAGTGGGTCAAAAATGCTGCTAACAGCAGAGATTACACCGCGCTTGGTGAACGGCTTATCAGGTATTTTGAGTTGGAAACTAATCAGATCTTCACTGATATTCCAGGACAAACCAAGACTGGCCTGAATGGGAAGATCATCGGCAAAGATATCCAGCGACGACACACTTTTTGCTCTGTCTTCTGCTGGAAAGGCAACCATTACTTCAATTGAGTTCGAAAGTATTTTTTGAAGTTTAATGTTTGCGGTCTTTAGTGCTCGTTGTGTCATTTCTTTCAGCCTAATAGCTTCTTCTGAGGTAACGCAGAAAGTGAATCGATCATCAAAATAAAGTCGTTTTCAACAAACCTCTTTATTTCTGGTTCATGCGGTACTCAGTCAGTGGTTTAGATGGATCATTAGACTCATACCAAAAGAACCTCAGGAAGTCTCTATGAGTCTCCTCAACCAAAAAACAGTAAAACATCTGTTGGATGTCGCACATGATGGCAACTAAATTGCGCCTGATTCTCAGCAGAACTTCAAGCAAGTTGTTTGTGAAGTTCGGACCAGACAGAAGCACTGCATTCAAAGAGCTGCTATTGAACACCACTGAAGAGTCGAAACACCTCTGATTTTGTCAGGTTTCCGTGGATGGTACACGCCAAAAAGGGGGTAAATACCAGGATTCTGTCCCTTGTGGTAATGCAGAAGCCTTTTCAGCTGCACCCGATTTGAAGATCTGATCCATAAACTCGACCATGTGGCGATGTTTTGTAAGATGCTTCTTTAAAGAACTGTCGAGAATCTGAGCCCTTTTGTCCACATGGATCCTGTTATTCGGCAATCGGGGCCTTGGTTCCACGAATGGGAGTAGGGCTTTCCAATGCCCACTGCGATCCTTCTTCATACGTTCATTCATAATCTTTAGGAAATCAATATCTTCCCGCAATAAACCGATTTTGTCATCTTCGCTTGTTGTTTTAAACACATCCTTGCCAAGACTATCGCCCAACAAGCCATGATCAAGTTGGTCTTTAAGAGCGAGGTTACTTTTGCATGGGGCAAACAATGAAGGACGACCATTTGTAACATGAGTCTTGAAAGTGTTTATGGAAGCAGGTTGGAGAACTTTGCCTAGGCACACTTCACCCACAATAACCCATCCTAAGTGGAGACGCTGCGCGAATGGTCCAACCTTCCGCCCAACCACCTGTTCCTTAACAGGATGTGCTTCGAGCGTATCTCTTCCAATGATCAAACCAATTCCAGCTTTTCGTCCAAAGAAGGTATACAACTACTGAGACCATTGAGATAAGGGTAATGGTGAGTTATTACTGGTGTCGGAATTTCAGATCGATCATTTGGAATGTCACATTCGACGACGTTGTTCAATGTCAGTTCACTTTTACCATCAGCAGATCTTATGTACATCTCTGGAACAATGCGTGCATTGATGACCGTACTTCCACCAACATGAGTTTAGTGTGTACCTTTGCATCGGCCCAGTCACTCCAAGTTCGTCTAAAAGAGCTGGACTAGCTCAAGTTCTGTTGCTTTGATCATCATGAATGGCATAGACAGACACTTGCTGGTCTGGATTTATATGCACCTTAACAAGCATAGTCTTGGAACAGGAGCGCCCACTGAAGTCACCAAATAATAATGTGCATAACGCTGAAATTTAACATGACAGATCAGCTGTCTGCTCCCTACTATTATGCTGTTGTTTAAGCGATGTTGAACTTCTTACTTCGCCATGCATGGTCGTAGCGTGCGATCTGTCCTAACAAATTTTGCATATAACATCTTTCTGGCATCTGCGAAATGAATGCTCATCAGTCTCACAGCAACGGAAGCAAATTTTGTTTTCTCGTAATGAATTTTTCCTTTCCTGCAATGATTTTTGCCGGAACAGTCTACAGGCATTCAAAGGATGTCCCATTCCGTCCAAAATGCACTTGTTCTTCCTTTCCGACTTTGAATCACTCATTTCAGTTTTCTTGACATTTATAACATTGCAGTGATAAGTCGATGTCCCAGTTCTTGTTGGACGTGTCATTTGTCCTGGTAGCAAAAGACCGTTCCTTTGAGCCAGCAATTTGATCTTGCGAAGGGATAACAATGCCTTGAACGTTGTAACGTGAACACATCTCAGAGAGAAATTCGGTGAAAACACAGAAGGGTGGATAAACCACATTGTTAATTTGTTTATGTTTGGCTGCTCTATCTATCCACTTGTTCTGAGTGAATTGTGGCAGCTTCAGTAAGACTGAATTCACACTGACCGACGTGTCAAAATACCCCAACAGTGCCTTATAGCTTTCGTCTTGCATCAAAGATTCAATTTCTGTAACTATATCTAACAATTCATACATTCGTGCGTGTTCATTGTTATTGTTTATTTTGGGTACACGAGCCAGCTTTTCTCTAACAGATCAGATGCCTCAACCATTTCTGACCTTCCATAATGTTCATTTAATCTACTAATATTCCATATTTGCTGTATTGCCCTGGCAGGATTAAATGCATTAGCGACTCGGATACTCTTTGCTTGGGTAGAAAATTTGGGCCCAACATATTTAATGACCAAGTCGAGTTCTTCATATAGACCCATTCCAAGTTCAGCAGATTTACCCTGAAAGCTGGCTTTCCATATTGGGTAAGAGCCAGGCGGCTCATTAAAGCTTGAGGAACTTGCCATTAGTAACTCTTTCTTGATCAGGTATTTGGAAAAGTCTGACATAAATGGCGCATCTGTTACACCCTTAGCGTTATGCACCTGATAAGGTTGCATAACTTGTCCGAAAGGTAAGTGGCTACCAGGAAAAGGCGTAAACTGCAGCCAAGGCATAGACTGCAGACGAGGCTCAGACTTAAACGGAGGCGCAGACTGCAGATGAGGCGTAGACTGCAGCTGAGACGTAGACTGCGGCTGAGGCGTAGACTGCAGCAAAGGCGTAGGCTGCAGTTGAGGCGCAGACTGCAGACAATGTGTAGACTGCAGCTGAGGCGTAGACTGCGGCTGAGGCGTAGACTGTGGCTGAGGCATAGACTGAAACTGAGGCATAGACTGCAGCTGAGACGTAGAGTGCAGCCAAGGCGTAGACTGCGACTGAAGCGTAGACTGCAACTGAGGCGTAAACTGCAGCTGAGGCGTGGAGTGCAGCCAAGGCGTAGACTGCAGCTGAGGCGTAGACTGCAGCTGAGGCGTAGACTGCGGCTGAGGTGTAGACTGCGGCAAAAGCGTAGACTTCGGCTGAAGCGTAGACTGCAGCTGAGGCTTAGACCGCACCTGAGACGTAGACTGAGGCTGAGGCACAGACTGCAGATGAGGTGTAGTCTGCGGCTGAGGCATAGACTGCAACTGAGGCGTAGACTGCAGCTGAGGCGTGGAGTGCAGCCAAGGCGTAGACTGCAGCTTAGGCATAGACTGCGGCTGAAGCATAGACTGCGGCTTGTACGTAGACTGCAGCTGAGGCGTCGACTGCGACTTAGGCGTAGACTGCACCTGAGTCGTAGACTGCACCTGAGTCGTAGACTGCAGCTGAAGCGCAGACTGCGGTTGAAGCGTAGACTGCGGCTGAAGCGTAGACTGCAGCCAATGCATAGACTGCATATGAGGTGTAGACTGCAGCTGAGGCGTAGACTGCAGCTGAGGCGTAGACTGCGGCTGAGGCGCAGACAGCAGCTGAGGCGTAGACTGCAGCTGAGGCGTAGACTGCGGCTGAGGCGCAAACTTCATCTGAGGTGTAGACTGCGGCTGAGGCATAGACTGAAGCTGAGGCACAGACTGCGACTGAGGCGCACACTGCGGCTGCAGCGTAGACTGCAGCCAAGGCGTAAACTGCATATGAGGGTGTAGACTGCAGCTGAGGCGTAGACTGCGGCTGAGGCGTAGACTGTGGCTGGAGCGTAGACTGCAGCCAAGGCGTAGACTGCGGCTAAAGAGTAGACTGCAGCAAAGGCGTAGACTGCAGCTGAGGCGTAGATTGCGGCTGAGGCGTAGACTGCAGCTGAGGCGTAGACTGCAGCTGAGGCATAGACTGCAGATGAGGCGTAGACTGCAGCTGTGGCGCAGATTGGCTGAGGCGTTGACTGCGGCTGAAGCGTAGACTGCAGCTGAGGCGTGGACTGCGGCTGAGACGTAGACTGCAGCTGAGGCGTAGACTGCAGCTTAGGCGTAGACTGCAGCTGAGGCGCAGACTGCAGATGAGGCGTATACTGCAGCTGAGGCGCAGACTGTGGTTCAGGGAGGCTGTTTATATAGTTTAAGGTCCTTAGGTATGTATGTACTCTGCTGCATGAGGACAGGTCTGAGCAATCCTGTTCCATCATGTACAGTTTCGTTTCTTCCATTCCCAAGTTAAATTCTTCTTTTAAAATATTTTCTTGCAAACGTAGTTCTTGTAGTTTTATGTCCGCCTGTCTTTTTTCATACTCTAGTTGGAGTTTTGCCAACTCCAATTTAGTCCTCTGAGTGGTAGTTGAAGATGTTTGCGATCTTGACTTATTTCTAGGAAGCTTTTCTGTATCTTGTGCTGGGCTTGTTTTTTTTTTGTGCGACATGGTCCGCCTTCCAATTCGCTCTGACCTTATTTTCGTCTGTCCATCCATTGCTTGCGTTGTTTTTTTTACTTTAACGACTCAAGTAACAATTGAATTCCAGTCGTAAGTTAACGGATTAATTTTGGTCCCGTAAAACAACGGTGGTTGATGTTGACAAAACGTCTGAAAATACAAAATAATTGAAAACTAAGAACATGCTTTAAAATTGGAAAAATCAAGGCTTTAAGCTGCAATAATACACACAACGTTAAAATTATAATGAGATAAACCATAAGCTTCCTTATATGTGTATTAAGTAACTAATTATATGTTCCCACGCTTAAAAGTGGTGAAAACACAAAAATGTAGGGTATGTAAACAATGAATACGAAACCATAGAAATTGAGCATTGTCACATTTACAGAAGAAAAATGAATTTATTAATATTTACTTTGTATAGAATGACACATTATTAACATTAAAATCTAAACTTACAGTGAAAAAAAGTCTAGTATACGAGGATTTTCAAATTTGATGATTACGCGCGCGAGGCGCATTGTACGGAGTAACCACGATAAGCTTACCAGAAAAATAAAGGCTACATTACACCAGATCTTTTGAAAAACAAACGCGTTCCAATACAAGAAGATTTACAGTCAGACTGTGTAGAAGATGTCAATAAAGATATGGCCTTCTTGAGAAGAATTGTACTAATAAATTTACTGTATACCACACCTACAGGAAATACTTAGCCCCTCTGCTCAATGCCTGTGGTATAAAAGAGAACAATTAGAACACTGTGCAAAACAAGCATTTGCCTTCTTTTCTACTTGAAGTTTTAACCATGCCAACACTATGTGACAAATAACAGCTTCTAATAAAGCTGATTGTGTAACATATTAAAATCATGAAGAAAAGTCTTTGACAATGTGCTATTACCATGATATATTTAAGAGTTAAATGCTGCAAGACCTCACTCTTATTTATGGAATATGTTTGAATATAGGCTACCTTTTACCTTTACTTATTTCATAATGCAGTTTTATTTTTAAATTTATATTCAGTTAAGCAAAAGGGACTTTAAATAAGTGCATTATTGTTTTGAATTTAAAAATGGTTATCATGGTAACCATAACGCTAATAATTATTATGTACTAAGTCTTGACATTTATGATTCCTGGATATATTGTTATTTGATAATTTTAAAGATTGCAATGTTAAGCACTTATTGAAAGATTAAGTAAAAATTGAACACAACTGAGAAAAGTATTTTTGTCTATGTATGTACTTCATTTTGGGATCTGTTTTGAACATTGAACTACTATTATATATGAATTACTTAGAGATTGAAAAATGCAATGTTTAATAAGGTTGTGTATTAGTGTTTGCAAGGTTTAGTAAACATTAAATGTAATGGTCATGTCATTTAAATAAATTATTTTACTTTCACCTCTTTAGAATAAATTATACTATTTTCACATCTTTTAAGTAAATTATTTTTTGTATTGAAATTGGTTTCCATGGTTACATGACAGCTTTAACCTTGATATACCTTCTCAACAAACAATTATAATATTTGGGAAAAGTAGATACACACTTTGGAATATAATGGTACAATTTTTAAGACATATTTTACAGTAAATGATGGCATTGCTAATTTAAGAGAAATTCAACAAAAGGGTCCATATCTATTAAGATACACACTATGGCGTAGAAACTGTGAGAAAGAAATTTTAATTTTGTTAAATTCGCTACTTTAACTTACGATTACAACACACCAACAATAAGGAACTGACCAAACCAGCCCAGCAGAGTGGCCCAACAATAAATAGGTATATTCTTTGTTGTTGTGACATACTTTAGACGTTTCGTAGCGTCGCCTGTTGTACTCGCTGACTGAGTCTGTTTGTGATTGTATATTTGATTGTATGTTGTGATACTTGCTCTGCATGTTACGATTTACATTAAATCTCAACATTAAATGTAAGATTGATTTAGATATGTGCGGTGTTTTTTGCGCAGCATCATTTGGGTCTTTGACCTAACAAATAGCGTGGGTTGACCTTCTTTGATAGCGTGAGTACGCTAGCTTGACTTAAACCAGTGGCATCTATTTTGTGACAGGGATTTGTGCAATGTCTACATCAGTTTTGTTGTTGGGGCACTCTTTTGTTAAACGTTTTGACGTATGGTGTGCCTCAAATCACAAACATCATTTAAATTTATCCAACAATAGAATACAACTTTACTGGCATGGTGTACGTGGTAGAATTGTGCCAACAAACAAAACCAAGTCCCTTTCACAATCCACATACCTAGTCTCTGAGTTCAACATTGATATTACTTTTGTAGAAGCTGGTAGTAATGATTTGTGTAATTTTTCTTGATCTGTTGAAGAAATAGTGCAGACATTGTTTGACCTTGCAGACACAATACTTAGCTATGGAAGCAGACTGGTGATTCTTGCAGACGAAATGAGCAAATGTTTAATATGCGTGTAGATCGGGCGAATTCTCTCATATCAGCACATTGCGGAATGTCAAGTCAAATCATTTTCTGGACTCATTCACGGAACAATTTTAACTTACGTTTTACAGAATGTTTTTCTGCTGACGATGGTGTGCATGTTCATCATACCATTGGCATGCCCCGATATTATATGTCTGTGCGCAGTGCTGTGCTATTTGCAGAACGCAGACTTGCAATCCCAAACGAAGACAAACCGGCGTAGTTTTTAATATTGTATCATTATTCTGGTGTATATTTCTACCACTTATTTGACAATATGTTGCAATATTTTCAGACACTACTTGGTGCACGGCATCTTGAGTCATTAGAAGCAGCAGGGTTGAAGTTCGCTCATCAGTCCCTACAAAGCCTTTCCTGGAAGTATTACCTCTGTACGCTCAGAGGACAAGTGTCAGTCGTCGTAGGGCAAGCTGTTTCTATTCATTATTTAATAATTTTATCCTGTTTGTATGCAGGAGTACTTTTAAAACCTTTTATTTCATGGATGCTGGTTATGATCCTACATTACATTATCGGGTATTGGTTGTGTACCCAATATTTTTGTTGGTTATTGGTAGCGTACCCATTAGTAATTATCGGGCCTTAAATGTGTTCCCATTACATTTATCGGGTATTGGTGTGTACCCAATATATTTAATCGGGTTTTGGTTGTGTACTCATTACAAATTATCGGTACTGTGTGCCCTTTAAAGTATTCGGGACTGTGTGCCCTTTAACGTTATCGGGAATAAGTGCCCTTTACAGTTATCGGGACTGTGTGCCCTTAAAAGTTATAGGAACTGTGTGCCCTTTAAAGTTATCAGGTATTGGATGTATACCCAACATAACGAATCGGGTATTGGTTGTGTACACATTACATATTATCTGGCTTTATCTCTGTGCCCATTAAATCTATCGGTTATTGGTTGTGTACCCATAATGAACTATCGGGTATTGGTTGTGTACCCATGATATATATTATCATGTACTTGTTATGGGCTCCATTACATATTATTGGGTATGAGTTTATGTACCCATTATTTAGTCATGATTATTTGGTTATGTGCCCACTACAACTTAATAAAAGTGTAAAACGTTTAAATTATTTTCCTGGGTACTTGTAATGTACCCATAACAATTCACATGAATATTGGCACACTAGCCTGTACCCTAACATACCTGTAAGGTATGCTGTTTGTTTGGCTACTTGCAACGTTACTTCTGAACTTGCATGTAGCAAATATTAAAACTTCTCTCTTTGGTATCCGTAACATAATGTTTGTCGTTTCAGTGCAATGGGCAAGGCTGACCCACGAACAGCAAAAGGTGGCAAACGGAAGGCCACTGGTGCAGCACCTTCCGACGAACCAGCCCCTAAAAACAACCATCTTGCCACACTAATCGCCGAGGCCATTTCTCAAGACCAGGAGGTGCTACAGGATATACAGGCGCTGCTGTCTGCCCCTGCAAAGGCCACACAAAAGTCTGACGGTACGTCTACAACCGCGCCCGTTTCCGAGACTGATAGCGTCAGTGAGGAGACGGAGACCGATGATGTGGCGTTCATCCCATATTTGTCAAACTTTGGTGACAGTCCGTCAACTAGTATCGCTAGTGACATTAGTTTAGGTGTATTTTCAACAGTGCATCCGCCTCTGGACCAAAGTACCATCAATAAGATTGTTAATGGGGAATGAGGAGAATTTTTTCACTCATTTTTAAGGACCAACATCAGGAAACAACAACCATTCACAAAACACAATCGTCTACCGTAACATCAACACACAAAGCCAGTCGAAAACAAATTAACAACAATAACCAATGGAATGAGGCGTTTCAGATCTATCCTGACATCTACACCACACAATACCAAACTAACTCCAATCAACTTTTCAGATACATTACGATCATTTAAAAACTTGCCGCCAACAACACCCGCGTCTGGTTGACGTACCATGGTGAACTGTTCACATTGAGACATTCCTTTTCAGTGCAACATTGGGTAACAGTCAGTCCTTTCCGACCAGCGCCCCGCTATCTTCGAGCTTCCCGTCTTTCCCTAACAAGCAAAACAACTCTCCCTTCTTCAGGAAAGGCTACTGTTGGGATTTCCAACAAGTGGACTTTGTTGTTAGTCCAACTTTATGGGACTATGTTTCCTATTTTTAATGTTTTATTTTCAATAATGCAGTGGCATTAGACAATTTATAAACGCCGGTTGGCGCTTGTGCACCAGTCCTTTTCAATTCATGTATTGTTGTCAATTTTCTTTTGTCCCATAAATGAACTAGGAAATTTGGAGAGCAAAAATATAAAATTATAATTTATAAGACGCAGGAGTAATAAATTGATTTATATTTGAAGCGTACTTCCCCGTGTTTTACACTACTGGGGTGCAACCTTTGCTAACGATTTTATTTACTGCAATGTAACCTACTCTTTTATAACGGATGTTTCATCATTCCTCAACAGAACTGGCACTGCGCAGACCATTGTTTTAAAAAAAAATAGCAATTTTAACCACCATCCCTCCCCCTCCTCCTTCGTCGATAAATTTTTAGTCAAGTTCATTGTGATTTTCCTGTTTCACTTTGTTATTTTTAATGTTCAATGTTTGTCATATATTATTTAGTTCTTGCATAATATACTGTTGATATTGTATGTCATACAATATGTTGTTCTTGCATAATATGATATGTCAGGACTTTGTTGTTAGTCCAACTTTATGGGACTATGTTGCCTATTGTTAATGTTTTCTTTAATAATGCATTGGCATTAGACAATAAATTAATGCCGGTTGGCGCTTCTGCGCCATGTTGACAAGCTTATTCTATAATATTACCTATTGAACTAGTTTTTGACACTACGTTAGCCAGTTTCAAAATCGGTCGAGATAATATTGTACAAATGCTCTGACCAAGTCTTATAGAGATTAAGCAAAAAAATAGTTTTTCTCTATATCGTTCACAATCGTTTTTTCTTTCATACGACATAGTTACCAAGTTTTTTAATCCACGTGATCATGTTTCTAACTTGGACAAGATATAATCGGAGAAAACGTTGTGACCACGTTTTTTGAAGATTTGAAAATAAATGCTGCCTTTAGAGTGTTCGCTTTGGTTGGGAGGAACAATGAGACTTTATGAGTGGACTCATGCTCTCTCTTTAACCATATATACTAGTACGTACAACTGTCCCCATATTACTTTCACACTCATCCGCAATATCTTATTTAGAACATTTGCTCTTAGTTTTATATTTTTCGAACATTTTTGTATTCTTCTATTTGACCAAGTGGCACATGATTTATACCCCCACATTACCAAGATTCGAACCCGGAAGGAATAAAAAAGTTCTCATTGCTCAAGATTCCATTAAATTGTGCAATAAATGCAGTTCGAGTGTGTTTACAAGACGAAAACAAGACGTCAAACGATTAACAAAAGGCGATCACAGAATCTCACAACGAGCCTGTCGTGCTTACGTTTGATAACTACCGACATTGTTACATATGTATATGTATTTATGTATCCTGATCATGTCGTGCCCAAATACAACTATGGTTTCATGTTTGTAAATGAATGTTCATCTAACTGTCCCTTCTGTGTATGAAAATTGTTCGAACGTTGGAGATGTGCTGCGGTGTTAGGGTGGGGTATGTAATTGTAAATGAACCATCTTTTATGGGGGATCGGAATTTCACAGTATGTCTGCTTCATTCTGCATCGTAGCTCGGCGTACAAGCCGAAGTCTCCGATGGGAATATGTATGTCTGTTTGTATGTCTGTGTATCTGGTTGTCCATACATATGTTTCTCCCTATATATAAATAATCGACTGTGAACGAGTATCTAGTAATAGATCCCGGAAAATGGAAATAACGTTGTTGTCAAATTTAATTATCTCCCTTGAAACACAAAAATAATTTCACTGCACTGTATCGTCTAGATCCAACGTATTTCCGCGGTGTCTATAACATAGTGTTAGGGTTATTATGAATCTTGATCGGATCGTGCCCAAATACAACTATGGTTTCATGTTTGTAAATAACTGTTCATGTAACTGTCCCTTCTGTGTATGTAAATTGTTCGAACGTTGGAGATGTGTTGCGGTGTTAGGGTGGGGTATATAACTGTGAATACACCATCTTTTATTGGGGATCATGTTGATTTCACAGTATGTCTGCTTCGTTATGAATCGTAGCTAGGCGCACACGCCGAAGTCTACAATGGGAATATGTTTGTATGTCTGTGTATATGGTTTTTCACACATATGTTTCTCCCTATATATATGGAAGCGGCATCTTAATTCTGGGATCTGCTTGTTTACATGACATGGCTATGCATTTTTCGTATGATAGATGTTTTGGTACACAGTTTGATTCCTTTCGACTAAACATGACATACATGTCTTCTGTGACACGTCTCATAAACATTTCTGTTGGTGTAGTCAAGTATGATCTTTCATTTATCCGGTTGACATTACATGATCTATGTTTCATTTCTGATATGAACATCTTTTCGATCGTTTCCAGTAACATGTTTGCGCGTACAAAATGACGTGGGCATACAAACAACGAAGAATACTTTAAATAGTTCGATATGTATGTAGACCCGTTGATAGATGTTTCAAACATGTTGATAATAAAACATGAAATAAGGTTGTCATTTTCTAAACAAGTAGATGCTCTCTGTGAGGCCCTTGCGCAATATAATAATTTAAATATATGTTCAATGTCCGAACTGTATTCAGGATGTTCTGTCGGAGCAGCTGACAAAAGGTCAAAATCAGATAACTCTATGTCTGAGAATTTTTCGCGATTGCAAACATCAAAAGTTTAATTATTTCGGAACGCATTTCATCGCTAGACTCGATCGTGTCATCATTTAATTCCATATTTATGTAAAATCGTTTCCATGTTATCCATGTTTATTTTTTGAACACATTCTAAGCTTGAATGAATCCATGCTGTAAATTTATCTTTCACACTTTGAAGTATACACATAAAGTTTTCCTGCAAACAGATTTATATTGGCAATTTTGTAATGCGGAAAAAAGTCTCTTTTCAGAAAACGACGAAGAGTTTTCAGACAGTTGATTAAAAATTGCACGAGATTGTCGTCTCTCCATATGTCTTCTGGGCATTTCTCAACTGTAAATAGAAAAGCCGTTTTCATGTGAAAAGTACTTACACTATCACCGACGTCGTTGCTCAGTAACTCTTGCCTAAGGAATTTCGTCATAATGTACGCCTTCATGTGTACGATGTTAAGGTCAAACATAAGCAAACGTTCAAGCATGCTGGTGGTTATCCGAAACTGCATCTCAACGTATTCGTGTTGATAATGTACTTGCAAGTTGCATAACATAAACAAACTCGTTTTTGCGAATTCTACTTGCAAAATTATTGGTAACTATTTAAAAAAAAATTAAATAAATCTATACATCTTACGAATATGTTGATAGAAAGTTGAATTTTTGACAACTTATTCTTTAAAAAAATGCAAAAACGCTAAAACTAAAAGTTAATATTGCTAGTAAGATTTTTAAATAAATATTGTTCATTTAATTAAATCCTAATGTCTTAATTTATACGCTTATGTGAGAGAGTGTATTAATATGGCGTTACCGTTGAGCTTATCGTAATCAAGGTAAGCTTTTCCGATCATGCTGGTCTGCGTTCTTCATATGTGCGCCGTCATTTTAAGCTTGATAGCATTCTAGAAAACATAGTTTTAAAATCATAAGTCAGAATTGCAAAACAATAACAATAAAGAACACGTTCAACACATCAAATGATCTACGTATTGCAAGTACTAATGTATTCCATCCTACTATATTATGCATACCCGCATATTTGTCTAAGTTCTAGAAAATTCTATAAACCCTACATGTTAAAAAGTATTTATGCGTTCCTTTTAACAAAATCTAACCGAACAGAATATGTTTATTTTCCACAGTCATAGGGTACAAGGGTTATATGTTTGACCTTTAAATTGGATCTACTTAATTGCCAAGGAAACTACATAGATACATCAATTACAAAAACAGGTTCACAATCTGTTGAGACATCAACAATAAACGTTGATAAGCATGGGACGATAAAGGAACCAAAATAAATAAATAGCAATCTGGGCTTTGATATGCGTGTTCCTGTAACTGAAACAGTTCATTGTCATTGAATGATTGAAATAGTCATCTACATGCGATGTCAGTTCAGTGGTATTTTTGCGCAGCACAGTTCATTCAAAATCTGAGGCTATAGATCATCAAGGAAAATAAAACGACTGCTGATCAACAATTGAATGTCGAGATTGTAATACAATAGCATGCGTATTTTGCGTAACCTCGTTGATAACGCCTGACTGATTTCTGGTAGTCCATCGGGGGGGGGGGGGGGGGGGGGGGGGGGGGAAGGGGGTCTGTTATGGCTGTGAAATCTGCAACATCACTTCTAAATGAACTTTGAAGTTCACATATACACGTGCGCAGATGAGGCTTATATTAGTTACAAACCTTAATAACGGTCGAGGCGATTATTTATCAGATAAACGGATAAAAAACGGAAAATCGAGCAATAAAATATTACAATATTTTTTTTAATATTCATATGAATTCGTTTTCATTATTGTTTCATAATGATAAGTTTAACTCAGTTCATTGGGAAAATTCGTGACAATCGGAAATAATTTATCAATTCTCGCTAAAACTCAACAGAAAACAACAAAATTGTTTAGGTTGATCATTTTCGATATTATTGTGTGTATGATATATGTTTAAATAATACTTCGTATTTTGACTCGGTTCTAAATCGTCTGGGGAAAACACAATGAACTATCGGTGGGTAACACAGCATTGCTTTCAATATGAGGAAATAAAAAGTACCGAAAAATATAGTATAATGATAAGACGGAAATCGTTTAATTCTCTAGACCACAAATATTTTCCGTACTCGCTCAGTCAGTATGGAAATCGTTCTTGAAAGGCTGAAATGCTACCGAAATGTGCAGTTTGCTATTAATAACACGGTTTGACTTACATTTTCTATCGACAAGTATTGTGCTAAGATGTTCCATTTATCAGAAACAAAGTTATTTTTATAGACCCGCGTCGTGCGAAAATTGTTCTTATCTGCGAATCTATGGTCCAACCTGCGCATCTCGCAGTAGGTCAGGTGATGCCTAATTGGACCACTTAACATTGCGTGATTTATAGCTTACAGTGCAGCTCTTGTCCAGACTGCGCAACTGCGCTATAAGACCCACTTTCGCTTGACGCGGCTAGACAAGTATCATTTGAATGTGTCGAAAGAAAATCTGCATGCTAATCAAATATTTAATGACCATATATTTCGATGGTGAAAAATAAACTCACAATTAACAAATTGAGAGCACAAATGGTGTGATCTCCCGGAGTATAATTATTATTTACAAACATTTACGTGTGGATTGAATACACGTGCAATTTATAACACAAATTTCAGCGATGAATATGCGACAAACAAGTGACAAAAGGCAATAACAACAATTTAAATCTTATTTCTTAAATTAAATTAATGAGCGTATTTTTCTTATTTTATTTTAAAGTCAGGATATTACATTTAAGTGTTTCCAATCGACAAAATCACCAGCGGCAATTGAAACCGTCAGCTCGCGATTAAAGTTGAAAATGTAAAAGAAAATGGCGATTGTCAAAAAACATCAAGGTAATTCTATAAATAATATAGTATTCATTAGTTAAACAGAGCTCGGTCAGCAGCTTGAGCATGCGTGTCGTTATTTGGGCGAGAGTCACTCGAAGAAGATTTTCTTAAAGACTCCGAAGAATCGCCAAGCGGAAAGGTAATTGTCCGTATGTGGAAAGTTGTTTTGCTACATCGCCTGAGGGTCGAAAATTGGAACTTCCTCGGGCTACTCTGTTCATCAAGCGCGAACCGTCATCCCTCGACCAGGACGTCCTCTCCTGCTGACTTAGCTGACTCCCAGAACTTGGAAGGATCGCTAAGCGGAATGGTAACTGTCGAAGGTGGATAGTGGTTTTACTACATCGCCGGAAGTGGGACGGGAGCAGCATAGGTGGCAGCGTAGAGGAAGGGCGTGAGGACATTGGGCAGAGATACAGGCCAGGAATTTGACGGGATGGCCTGATGATGATAATGCAAGTGTCGAAGGACGGCGGTACCCAGTGCGCTCAAAGTGCTGGGGAAACTGTTATTGTCGTCTGTCCTGAACAGCGTGCGTGTTGCAACAGACTAGGTGCTGTAACTAAATATAGACTTGCAATTCAGTACATTAAGTATTTTAGGATGACAAATTTAAATCGGAATAAATGCACACGATGAGAAAGTATTGACCCATTGAAATTATGGAAATAAAAGCGCTGAAGGCACCGAGGTTGTTCGCTATTGCATAATTTAAGACGCAACTCATTTTTCAAAATTAATCGCAAGTTTAAAATGAACACACGCCATTCAATTTTATAAAAAAAAGTGTGTCATAACGCACTGGTTGAGATTTATGTGCACTTTTATCATCCTATTTATTTTATAGAGATAACTTAGACAAAATAAGAACAAAATGGTCCTTTATCGACGTTCTGAAAGCTTAGAAAGTATGATGAAAATGGCAATGAGAACTGAATATAAAGTCAATTTGCAATCCCCATCATATTAAATGAATATTGTTGGAATATCGAATACCTATCTCACTAATAATATAATTTCATGATGAAAATTCCCTGTACATAACTTTTTATTTTTGACACCATATATAAATCAAAATATACAATCAGATAATTGATTGAAATAAATACAAAATAAATCTGCGACCAATACTTTTCACGCACGAATTAAGTAGTCATAAAGACAGCCCTATTGAGACGTACTTTGTTGTTTATGCATTACTTGTTACCCTAGCAGTTCACACGGTGTCAACAACTCTGACTTAAACATAGGTATAGAGCACTAATTCTTTTCGGCATAGCTGTTTTACCCAGCTTTTCACCTTAAATGACTTTTACATTACGCAATCAGACACGCATGAATATTTTAGAATATTTCATAGGCTAATTCGAGAAAAAAAACATCTGAACTTTGGCTACATCACTGTGTCTGTACTCAGCGCAAAGGATGTAGCAATGTTCAGTGTAAGGAATTCCGGACTACTCTCTGTTTGTTAAACGACACAAATTGTGGCCAAGTTACAATCACGCGTTAAAATCCATCTTTTTCAGGGTCAGTACTCGTTCACTAAATCGTCCGGGGAATATATAACTGACTATCGATAATCATAGTTTTGCTTTCAAGATGAGAAAACAAACATCACCGAAATAGTATAGCGTCACGATAAGAGGAAAATCGTTTAATTATCCAACCAAAAATGTTTGCCGTACTCGGTCAGCAAGTATTGAAATAGTTGCTGAACGCCTGGATAGGCTGCCTTTATTTACAAGTTTGCTATTTTAAATTTAATTATTTTGTATTGAAAAGCATTGTGATAAAACGCGCCATTTACAATTCGCGACGAGATTTTTAACGACCCTCGTCATGCGAAAATGTGTCTTATTCCATATGCGCCCATCATATATATAGCCCAATCAGCCTGTGCATCTCTCAGTCTGGTCAGGAGATGCATAATGAGGCAATGACACATTTACATTTAAATGATTTTATAGCAGACAGCGTCGCCTCTGACCAGACTGCACAAATGCACATGCTGTGCGTAAGATACGCTGGCCTAAACGCATAAGATCAATTTTCGCATGACGCGGCTATGAAAGTGTGATTTAAATTTGTCGAAAGAAAACTGCGTGTAAATCAAATATTAGCATACGATATATTTTGATGGTGAAGAAATATACTCATAATAAGGCATGTGAGGACACATATGATGTGCAGTCCCGTAGAATATTTTTTATCTACTTACACTAATGTGTGGTTTGACAATGATAATACACAGTTCATGCGCTGAAAATGAGACTTACAAGTGAAAAAAACACAATAAATAAACTTTTGTTTTCAATTTAATTATTAAGAAACGTAAATTGCAAACTTTATTTCAAAGTCAGCATTTACGCCGACTACCTTTTAAAAAGATATTTCTTGTAATATTTAGCTGTTTTTTTTATATTCGGTTTTAGAGAGTATAAAGCATTTTTGTGATTGTCATTAGTAAACCTGTAGTATTTGGTGAACTCATGCTCAACGTTTAATAAATTGAGAACTGTGAATAGAAACAAGCTCAACCTTCTACTATTGCGTTGTTAGCACCCGTAAATACAAAAGATCGCCACTATCTGTTGAGAACAAAAGAACGTTTCCCAGATATATCAAATTTAACCTATCTGTAGACGCACGCACTATGAACGATGTTGCGAAGCATCCCACTATACCTGTTTATCAGCAAAAGTGTTTTTTCCCGCATCTATTAATAGACTCAGATTATGCAGATGCGGTGGTTATCGTTCTTAGCGTAGTTAAGAGGAGACCGACTTGCAACGCGTAGTACAAACCTTAGTTGTTCGCTTGAAAAACGTCAATTTACGAAATTAAACTTGCAGTTGATGGTATGTTAATAAGAATATTATTGACGAGTGGAGTAGATGAGTTACACGTAAATGTTTTTACATGAAAATAAATAAAAATGAAATGGAAATACATTAAATGAAGCATTTAATTTCAGACGAAAAATATTACATAATTGTTTATGTTGTTTGATCGAGAATTTAATGCAATGTTCTTTGATACCAATACATTCATTATTTTAATTATGGTATTGTTCATTCTTTGTTAGACTCACATACTTTTCCTAAGGGCCAACTTAGATATACGTTGAATTTCTTTTTTCATCTTTGCAATCATTAGTGGAGTTTGTGTGAATCGTTTATAAAATTATGAGAGATTGTAAATTCATGGCATTTTACTTCTTTCTTTGTCAAAATCTCACCACTGTTGACAATAAAAAGTCAATTTAATTCCTGTTTGCATTTTCGTGGCCGTTCAATTGGTCTAAGTTTAAAAGTCGAACGTCATATTTTGTGACTGTAAGTAATAATATATTGAACAGATGAATTAAAATATATTCATCCTCCCCCCCCCCCCCTACACACACACACCCTTGCCGACTTACTTTAAATTAAGATATGATGCTAAATATAGTTAAATGAGATAGATTTTATAGATGAGTCCCTTTGAATGCGTTGCAAAATTAGAAATTGGCTTTGTTATTAATGTCAGCCTGCTACTGCATTTAAGGCACGTATAGGTATTCATGGGTGCGTAAAGAGGGATTCTATAACAAAATATCTTTGTTAGTTACGGTATATATTCACAATCAAAACACCTTTATTTCAACGTTATTTGCACATTGATTTGCACATTTACAATAAAATGAGGAAGCCTTATATCCATAATATTTGATTGTGAAGTAAAAAATACCTACAAATGAAGATGGAGGGCAATACAAAGCGAAATTCCGTTAACATTTATCCGATATGGTATAGACATATTCGGTATTTACATGTGAACATTTAAATGGTTATTGTACTACTTTGCACACGCCACCCATATTTACATATAGAAACATGTGCCGCAAAATATCATTATTTAAACTAATAAAAAATACATATTTAACATAAAAGGGATAAATGTTCTTTTGTAAGACGATAACCAAAACGTTACCGATAAAAGCCTACATTTGAAATAAAAAAGAAGCCGTTGTAAAAGGTACAATCCGCATCGCCGAAATGCGTACACACTATTCACTGGTTCCGATCAAAGCAAAGTGCTCAAACAATGTATGAATATATATATAGCCACTTAACACGTCTTTTCAAAACACGAGTGTGTGTCAAGATCGATCCGCATAAATAAGTGGTATCATTTTACCAGACAGACCTTGGTCGGTTGGATAACATTGTGCAGTTAACTAAAAAATCGATTTGACTTTGTACACGTTTTATCTACGAGCGTTAAACCTCGATGTAAAGTATGCATAATCACATGTCGTATTTCATAAGGAAGTTTAAATCAAATGAAAAATGGAATACGGGAATACGTGTTTGGGAGAAAATATGTTGAGAAAATTTTAGTTCCTAACTGCTTCAAGTTGTAAATGGAAAAGCACAGCATGAAAACGGTTTCACTTAAGTTATCTCAAGCTATGGAAGACATAGGCGTCAACGAAGAACTTATACAGTTCAGAAGACATGTCTGCCGTTTGGAGGAAATTTTGGGGACCATTTCATGTCGTATGAATGGAGCAGTGGTTTACATGTTTGGTAGTCAGATTGAAGGATCTACCACAGTTGGCATGAATTCAGATTTTGATTAAATGTTGTGTGTAGCCAGGATAGATAGGCTCCTGTCTGAATGATGCTCAAACGGATCCGTCTTTAATTAACTATCTGCTTGTACAGGATATAATGTCGTTTCCACAGTGCTGTAGTTTACAGTCTTCCATAATTTCACCAAACAATGATGACTGGACATGGGTTAATAAAATAAATCCAGAAAGATTGTTTATAGTTATTTGTCGGAAAGGTCGCGACTGGCTTACAACTTCGTTCCTGTTTACAATAGACGGGTTGAAAAGTTATCATTTACAGCAACACGGGCCTGCAACTACACGTGAAGGTATGGGCATGCAGTGTGAACAAGTAAATGCTGTATACTGTTTTGCTTCCCCCGCCGACTGTCTTGTATTGCTTCAAAGACCAAGGCCCGGTCATTGGCCTAAGAAAGAAACATTGACAAAAGCTAAGCAATTCGGCGTTTTCCTTATGAACCCTGGCACTCTCGCTCATAGCTTCGACTTTGATTCAAGCAATTATACAGGCAAGTTCGTAGTCCGACATCCATACGATTACGCTTCAGTACAGTGTCGAATGTCTACCAACCTGACGGAACGCTTGCTGATGTTTGATCTTAACCTCATTCAAATGAAAACATACACAGTCACCAAAATGATAAAGAAGGAGATATTGTATCCCTTAGTAGGTGATGGTTTGAGCTCTTTTCATATGAAAATGGCTCTTCTGTTTACAGTGGAGCAATTCCCAGAAATGATATGGACAGATGACAACATTGTACAGTGCGTGCTTTACAGCTTAAACACTCTGAGGCGTTTTGTGAAAAGACGCCACTGTCCCCATTACACGATTGCGAAAGTCGACGTGTTTTCAGGCAAACTTCAAAAACACAACTTTCAAAGTCTAAACGACAAACTAAAAGCACTGACTGATTCAAAACTCTCGTGTATTTTTTCGCTTCAGATGGATCAAATCGGAGAACGAATATCCGGAAACCCTACAGCCCAAAATGCAAATATACACAACAATGTTGGTAAACCGATCCAAATTAATAAAAACGCTTTCTGTGATTAAAATTAAGGTAGATTACAATGAACTTCGATTTTGTAGACGAACAGAAGATATTGCTTCAGTGGAATCGCATATTAAATTTGCATATGAAAACAGTTTTGAACACAAAAATGAGCTGGAATATATTTTGCAAAATATCAGCAGCACAAAAGCATCTATTGCAGCCTCAGCGTGTATAAAAAATCAAGCACCAACAACAGAGGAAATTCAAAAGATGTACGAGCGTTCCGTGAGTTCTGACAATATTGTGAATCGTTTGAAGTACGCATCAATGTTTGTTTGCAACGAACAATTCGATCAGGCAGAAGCCCAACTGGATGCCATTGAGAAGTTGATTACAATAGACATGGTACAGTTCTCCAGTGATAGGCTATATGATAATTATGAGCCGGAGGTTTTAACGAAAACGCCATGTGCTCCCTCGGAAATCTTTATGAGCTACTTACGTAAACTATTGTTTCCAGTAGAATTCATGAAGGATGAACTCCACTGCCTACCAAGCCACCTGATATTCGAAATGTACAGGACAATTACTGATGAGGACAGAAAAGCACGACCAAGTACGACATACAAAACAGCACAACCAAAAATTACTTTCTGGCCAGACTTCTGGTTTGAGACGGCAAAGATTGACGCGCTGCCTTTTCTATATTTCCTTCAGTACCTGTCGACTAAGAATAAGAAAAAGAAATCAAAAGCAATTTGCAATTTTGTTTCATACATACAATCAGACTACATACTCTCTAGACAGGGCCATTTTGACACAACATGGAACATTATGGGTTATTTCCATGAGCAAAGCAAAAATTTGCCGGTCGCCTGGAAATGTTATTGGATTTCCATACTTTGTTTGCCACGCAACAATGCAGCTTATTGGCATCTTTTCAGACTTCTTGGACAGGTTGTTTACGGAACTACGTATTAAATGTCGATATAATTTTCTAGATAAATATTCTAGCGCATTCTAGTAGCATAACACATTAACGACAATTGCTGCACAAATGTTTAAACCTTTACATACACAATATGAAGAATTTAAGTAAAATATACTTAACTTCAACGGAATGCATTATGCGAAATTGTTATCCAATATAATTATAAAAATAAATAATCAAAATGCTGAATTTGGTCGAGTTGTATTGCTTAATAACCATATCATGCTAGTATTTGTTTCGCAAATAAACAACACTTCTAATTTTACGTTGCTGTCAGAAGAAATACAATAGATTCACTAGTTCAATTTATTATTGTTCCCTGATGTGTCGTATTTTAGAGATTACCATTTGATCATAATTTTTTGTTTCATTGATTTTTATAGATCTTGTGCATGTATTATATTTTATTTATATTAACATTATGTGAACTAGTATTAGGCGTTAATTACAATAAAATCATATGATGCATACTAATTTGTGACTATTCATGCATATTGTTGATAACTTAAGCTATTGTTTTACCATTATTAAATCGACGTTATATGAATTATTTACAAGCTTAAATATTGTTTTTTATAAAAAAAACGGCATATTCAAAGAATTCAAGTTTACACACAACATATAAAATAACCAGGCGTTGACGTTTAATATTTTATCTCTTAAACGAACCATATGAATGGATTAAAAAATAAATGGATAGAAATATCTCTTCAATGGTATGCATACCCGTAGCCAGGGGGAGGGGGTGCGTTGCATTTTTTGACGAGTTTTTTTAAAAGCTGTTACTGTAATAAATATCATAACATAATGATGAAGCCTACTTATTGTGGGATAAAATTCCAGTCAAATAACCTTCTTTGACAATCATCTAAATTGCTTGAAAAACAATTTGATTAGCTTGAATAAATAATCTTATTAAAAAAAAGAGAGTACATTTTAGATGATTATTAACGGAATGTTATGTCAGCTTCCAAAAATGACTGAAATCAAAGACATCCTGTCGACTAATCCAAACGACTAACGGGTGACTGGTTAGTAATTTTGCATTCTAACACGGCACGTGACTTGTTGTCTATAGACAAAGAAGGAAATCAAGCGTGGGTTATTCTGCAATAACTTATGGGCGGAGCTTATACACTGAAAGCACGCGCTGTAGCTAAACAAAACATGCCGATACATTTTCCACCAGCGTAATAATCCAGTATTTTATGAATCAAAGTCACGTGACAAAATACTACGCTATGAACAGAAATGCGTAAACTTGACCCAATTTCCCACGGTGTTCGTCTGCTGCTTCGATACTGAAATGGCTGAAGTTCGAATCGGAGTTGTTGTCTTGTAGATTCAACACTCTTGCGTTAATTTAAAGAGTACAATGAAAACATGTTAGTTTACGCAAGTTGTTGTTCTTAGTTAACCAAACGTGAGAAATGAAATGGGTTTTTTCCATCCAGTTTGGCTGTTATTGAGGGCGGAGATCTGATCGACAGAACAGCCGAAAGCTATTTTTATGGGCGGAGCTTCACATAAAATAGTATGCAAGAAAAATAAGATACATTCTATAAATCTTTAGTAAAAATCGTGTTAGAATCGAAATAATTCGTGTACGTTATAGTTTGTGGTCGAATAACCCACGGCCGGAAGTTTAGATGCGTGGTTTCAAATCACTCGTGCTTCGCACTCGTGATTTAATCCCTACGCATCTAAACTTCCGGCCGTGGGTTATTCGACAACAAACTATAACGTACACGAATTATTTCTTAAATATACCACGATTTATAACAATTACACATTGTGCACAGCATTTTCGACAGACTTCGTTGTCTTTTTGTTATATCCCCGTACAATAATTTTCGAATCACCTAAAAGGTTTTCCAGCAAAAAATATCAGCTTTCCTCAAGACAGGATAATTTGTTTGTTGTATGGCAAGAAAACAAATCATTTCTGCAAAGCAATGTAGCTTTTTTGTAGTTTTCCAACAATTAATGGAATCTTTTGTGCTACACATACAGAACTTTCCACAATGTTTTAATTATGTCAAACTTGACACTAGGAAATATGTCCTACGCTTAAACCGTTGTTATTATGAATTTAAAACGTTATAATATATGATCATCTGTACGTTAACGTTTAATGTTCATTAACTGTGACGGGTAATGAGCATAATGGACAAATAAGTCATCTGTTTTCTTCAACGTCTTGGTATACATTGTAAAGGACTTTGGGACCATAGGGACAGTAGCTTGTGGTTATAGGGTCTTTATGAAACCTTAATTATGATCCTGAAATTCTTAAGAAATAGATAACTGATTTGTTAAAAATAGTTTTTAAAAAAGTAACCAGTTATACCATTTTTATTTTTGTTTAGTATCGATGCAGATAAGAGAAGACCCAGTTTTGTTAATACGTGATTGTTTTACAATACACTATTGGCCTCTGGTACTATCCATAGAAGCAGACAAACAATAGTTTGGAAAAAAGTCAAAAAGTTCACTTTAATTTGCTTGATATATGGATGGTAGAATTTGGGAATGGTAAAATACACCAATTCTATCAAGATTCCAAGATGCCAATAAAAAATGATATTTTATACTGTTTTTATTGTTGATTTTACATTCTATACATTTGTTTAATGCATATGCACACAAAGTGTGTGCGCGCATACAAGTGTCGAGTTAAACACCATATAAAATAATGTTTTTCTGTCACTGATCGAAAACGGTGGTTATTGAAAAACGGTTGTTGGGAATACATGTATGTTATATCCTATTCATGTCGATCAGTCACTGAGTACATGTATGGTCAATGAAAATGAAATTTCATATAAAAATGCTCTATAACTTCAGTCCCGAAAAACAGACAAAACGTCACCAGAATGCAGGATTTTACGTTTCATTTTTAAAACTTTAAAGGGGGAGTACCTCCAACCCCCCCGATTGCAGGAGGGGGACACCCCATCCCGCACCTTCCTCCATTCGCCACTTCGTTGCTCAATAACAATCATTTATATGAACAGTTGCACCCCCTTTTTCAAAATCCTGGCAACGGGCCTTGTATGTTCTGCAGTAAGCATGGATTATACGAACTCGTCCGTTTAATGATGTGCAATAAGACCTAATATTCTTTAATGTTCATCTGTTAATAAGTTGAACTTGAAAATCAAGTGATCTTTGTTTTCCTCAACGAGGGTATAGCTAGTTTATTTGCATACTAAAAGACCTAAGAGAGAAATCATAACATTTCATTGCATGCATTTTAAATAAGCATTAGTTATTATGAACTTTAGCGACTTGTATATCTTTGAACCTATTTATTTCTTTAGAAATTCGTTTTTGTATGAGTTAGTTCGAAACCACTTGGTTAGAATGTCATAAACTTTATGTTCACTAATGCGAATGGTTTAAAAATTGATGATGTCCATAAGAAATGATTTCCACACGTCGTTTTAACTTGTCTAAGTTATGCTGGTATATCAGCGGCATTTAATGATATAACATTCAGCATTTAAATATACGCTGCATTGCATGGATAAAGTGTCGATAACTATAAAATGTAAGCATTTTGCGCGGATGGTTTAACATAGTGTGTCTAGTGTAATTAAGTAGGTACAAAACCATTTTCAATGTATATGACTCAAGCTAAAGCGATCATGAGATTGAGAGAGTTTCAATCGTCAGGTTTTGTTCGAAATATCCAAAAATCATTTAAGGTTCCAATATAGATTTCGTAGTACTAAGGTGTACTTTAAAAAACGGTTAAAGGTACTCTAATCATGCCAGACAGAAGGATGCAGAAAGTACGGTTTACTATTTCTGAGTTTATTTTAATGGACAGTGAAAATTGGTCCTTCTCTGTCGGGAAGGTAGGTAGCGCAGTTGAGCATATAATATTTATTGGATTATTTTTGGGTCACGTGATCCAAAATAATGACATGATGGTACAGCGTTGACATTTTGAAGGCGCTGTTTTGGAGTTTTCACACACTTGAATTGGGAAAGAAAGTTGAACTCGGTTGAATTATTGGTAAAGTTATTTACAAGAGATTAACGAAAAATCGGTACGTGTATCTGACACGTGTTTAAAATATTTACATTCAAATGCTTGTTCCCCTGGGTAAAGAGGTTATGAGATGAATACAATACAGGGAGTTGAAATTATATGTAGACTCCTAATGCAAAGTTGTGGTCATAAACACTGAAGAAACTGATGGCGGTTTTTCGGGTCCTTGAGTCTTTGAATGATATTCCTTACAATCAAATAGTTTAGCGATCACCAATTGGTGACGTTTATAGCTCTTAATGCTTCTGTTAATTACGGTTTGCAAATACATGTTTATCGCTATAAACGCGTTTAAAACATGTTAATAGATACTCATCGTATTGGAAATATATTCGATTAAAAAAAGAACAAATCCGACTATCGGTCTTCGATCGTTGATTATGAAGACTGGGGTTGGTAACGTTGTTCCATGTAATTGATATTTAAAATGTTTAGTTTACTGGTACAAGATAATTTAAGATTAGAACGAAATAATGTAAACGTTTTTTTCTCGTTTTTGGAATAGAACATGTAAAGGTGTCAATCCATTGTGGATCATTATAAAGGTATATTTGCTTCTATTTGCTTCAACCAGCAACCTTATATGTCGATTACTCGAAATGATAGTATACCAAGCTCAATGTGTCTGGGTTGTCCCATTTAGGAAATTTCCTATTTATTGTCAAAGTGCTTCTGGTGACTGATTGCAGTATGTTTGTTGTTCGCCGGTTTTATAAGACGAAACCCGGCAATACGTTTTGTTGTTCTATGTAAACAACTGACTATATTGTTCTTATGAAGTGAGCATTTTGCTTATTCTTGTCTTGATTATTTTATAATAATGATGTATAACCACACAATATTACCAATACGCTTTTCGACGTTTTAGATAATCGGCTGAGTGCAATTAGGCCGGGCAGTGATGATGTTGTGAATGCACAGAGGGGGGGGGGGGGGGGGCAGGGGGTAATCGTGTGATAGTCAAGATTGCGACGTACATTTCGAGAAAGTTATTTTATGCCGTTTTATATCCTTTATTACTTATGTATAAGTTTAAAATAAATCTCACTTCTTTCAAGCCATATCAGTAAAAATGTGATTAGCGTTTATTTCGTATTAAAATTCGCTTTATATCTCGACTTTACTTCCCGCAAAGTTTCTTAGTGGATATTTAATTATGTCATCCAGCTAAGCAATTTCGCAGCGTTAAGTCGAGATATAGAGAATATTAATACGAAATAAACGCCAGTAACTTTCTTGTCGATATGGCTGGAAAGTTAGCGGCATTTAAACAATTAATATAAGTAATAAAGGGTATAAAACAGCGAAAAAATACCTGCCACGGAATGGACGTCGCCATATTGACTAGCGCGTGATTACTACACTGAAACACCTCTTAGCTGCACTATATAGGCTACTGTTGCATAAATATTGTCTGATAATTCCCCAATAATAGATGCCACTGCATGTTGCGCAATGTAGTTGTATTATGGCATGTTTCCTATAATTCATCAACTCATTCAAAACTAATAAACGAATTTATAGAAATAAAGAAAGAGGGTAACGACAAAAGATGTATCAAGTAGAAATTGCAGACGATTAAAAAAGCTGTTTAATGCAATTTAATATGAGCAAACAAATTAAAACATCAGATAACTGTTTTTTGGTGTACGCCGGTTTAATTAGCATTTCTGAGTTGTTGAATATATAAGTATTCGTTTCCTGGAACTTGAACCAGTACTTTATCACTGGGAAGATCTAAAGAATGCCCCCCCCCCCCCCACAGTCGGGATCGAACCTGTGGTCTCGAGGTTGCAAGGCGGACACCATATCCACTTCGCCACGGTGACCATATTATTGACCTTATTGTCAACTTATTTGAAATATGTCCTATAACATTGTGGCCCGCGGCTCTGTGGAAAGCATTTACAACTATAAAGCGTCTAATATAAAGCTGTTCGTTAAGTTAAACAGGTTGTGTAAATAATATAACAATTCAATACGCGGAAAATTGTTTAATATTTTATCATTTTTTAGTTTCTTTAAAAAAAAAATAACTATAAAAATAAAAACAATGCACGTTAAAATATAATCTAAACTGAGAAAATGTTCTAATGTCTAATTTATTACTACTACAATAGGCTGGTTTATTGCGTTTACTTATAGGTTGATGAAGTTGTTGTTTTTGTAATAACGAATATACAAATATACATACAAGCATCACACATCATGTTGATTAATCAGATATGCACTTTGCAAGCCAAAAAGACAATGACAGCATAAACTGCGAGCTATTTTAATCCATGCTACACAATCTCTTAAACATTTATAAGAGCGACGATATCACTGCGGGGAATCACGTGATCACAAAAGTACATCGTACGCACAAAATGGCTGAACAAGCTCTCGCTTAATGACGAAAATCAAGATATTCTCATATTTTATAATACTAAAATAAATCATAACTATGCGCCGAGACTCGCTTAGTCGCCTTATGTACTCTGGTAATTGTCATTTTTCTTAGATTTCTGTATTTTTCTCAAATATTCAGGAACAATAAAAATTCAAAATTGTACATCGTCTGAACATACTTTATTTTGACGCGTTTGCTATTCAAGATGACAATCAACTCTAAGAATATTTCGTACAAGGTTTTGCACGCTGTTTAAGCTTTTTTAGATCTGTGGCGACGATTTTTGAAAATAATACATCGTCTGAACGGTTTTTGTTTGAGTACATCGTCTGAACGGTTTTAGTACATCATCTGAACTGTGTCTGTTTTTACTTTTAAAGTGCTGTTTATTATAATAAAAGTGTAATAACATCTGTGATCAGCCAAGCAATTTTTCGTCCAAATGACGTTCCGTTCTATGATCAGAAAACGCTTAATCCTGTGTTATTTTACATGTTTACATAGTGTTTAATTTTATTGAATTAAATTAATTAAATTAAATACAAGTCACGCTTGAAAAAGGTTGTTATGTATAAACATAGGCATAAACATAATGTTATACGAGGTATGTCATTTGGACGAAAGATCCTTGGCTTTTCACATATTTATATTTAAAAAGACGAAATGTAGTTTGCAGTAAAATTAAACTGAACTTAACATTTCTTTTTACATACTCGGCGCATGCTTAATGTGAGTGCTTATAAAAAATATAATGCTCGGCTCGAAACAGTGGCAGCTCTGAGATTGCGTTGATTTTTGTCAACTTCAATAATATATGTAGTATACTAGTTAATGTAAATGTTATTCTGAATTACATATATGTGGTAATCGATATATAATTATTTGTGTGAAGATAAATTATTGATGTCATCAAATAAATCGGTATAATTAGATGTCTGTTTTATACAGTTGTTTTGTTATTTAAGAATGCGCCAAAAATCAAGTCTATCGCTTCATTGTTTGAAGAGAAAGCGCTCGAAACCATCTCAAACATAACGATTAGTTACACCAAAACGCATTTCATCAACTGAATGTCCCACTGAAGTTTGACTGCAACAAATTACACCTGTGATAACGCCCATTAAGTCACAATTTCGTTCACCAGTGTATAAAGTATCTCCACCCAAAAAGCGAGCAAAGAAAAGCATTTCTGCAAGAGCTCTTTTTGAGCAGCAGCCATCTTGTGAAAAAAATATGCCGTGGCATTCATGACGCTACTGAATCAGGTTTTCTTCTGAACATTTACAATTGATCAGTCTAGACGAAAAGCGAACAGTTAATCGATATCCAAGAATTGGAATCGATAGCGTGTGAATCTCAAAGCTATGAGAACACTACATCACAAGCAGACAATGTAACGAAATACATATTTATAAAATAGTTTGTACTAATGTATCTATATATATGTATATGAAATAGTTGTATATCTACATCTCATATATTAACTATTCTCAAATTCTACCACCTCCTTTTCATACCAATTTTATGAATTGTTTTAGGCTTCAAGAATGCTTAAAGAATTCTTTGCGCTATTTTATGCCAAATACAAATTATGTTAATGTTATGTCATGAAATAAAACTTAGAGGCCCTCGACAACATGTATGTGTTATTTAATATTGACTGGGGTAAGAAGTGGCCACACGCAGGAAGAAAAATATTTTATTGACTCGATTAGCTAAATAACTGATAAAATAACTTCCTACCGGACATGTGCCAAATTTGATGGTGTGGGGGGGGGGGTGGGGGGGGGGGGAACAGATATGAGACATAAGCATAGAACAGCACACAAATTATGATGCTTCAAGAGGAATATACTGGATTAAAGCATTTGAGGACTTTTATATCTATTATTCTCGGTACAAGAATGTCTACCTATGAGAATATTTTTTTATTTTTTTTATTCAATATAATACATACAATGTATACATGTATATTATCATACAACATAGTGGTTGTACAAAGCAATTAAGTTTATACATGTTATACAAGATATGCTAATATATATTTTTTTTAAAGAGAAAAAAAAGAACAACAGAAGAATAGTTATGAAAAATGATGAGTTGTATAAAGTCGGAAGAAAGCATACTGGACTTGTGTGTTTTGTTGTATATTCACAATGATCTTATAAGATGGAAAAAATTATATACAAAAATATTTTAGAAATATAAACTAACATTAGAGTGAAATGTATATAAGTGGACAAACATTATAAGAATTTAATCCGATTCCATTTTTGTTCAAAGATTTGTAATGTGTCATTACTGAGGGCTATTTCTTTCTCAATCTGGATTTTTAGTTTAAGACTATTGACAAAACAATTAAAATTTGGTACTTGTTTTTTGTACTTCATGTTAAAGATAAAATATTTCATCAATATAAGAATAAAATTCACAATATTATTACAGTCTATTGATTTCAATGAGTAAATTCCGAAACTTACATTTAAGAAAGATAGTTTAACGTTTAGTTGCTGTTGTTCAAGAAAAGATACTAATTGATTCCAAATAGGCTGGATGTGTTTGCACTCCCAAAAAAGATGTTCTATAGTTTCGATGTTTTCACCGCAGAAGTCACACAGATTTGAGTTAGATAATTTACATTTAAAGAGATATTTATTTGTAGCTATTATTCTATGGATGTATTTATATTGAAAATTTCTCAGTGTGCTTTCAATAGTTGCTTTATATGGCATGGTAAATATGTGTTTCCAATTAAGTTCATGTTCTCCGAAAAGGGCTTCCCATTTATTTTGGGTTTTGGAGTTTTCTGTAGGTTTTTTAATTTGCAGTGTGTAAAATATTTTATTCGGTTTGTTTTTTCTTCCAAGTATGTTTTCTACGAATGTTGTTTGAGTACATGGTGTATTATTTGTATTGATTTTAGATTTAATATGCATGGGTATGCTTTTGATTAGTGTGTAGTACTTCAGAAAATTATTTGAAGGTATTCCGTATATGTAGCATATATCATCAAAAGAGTAGAAATCCTTGATTCTGTAGTCATATAATTGGTCGACATATTTAATGCTTCGTTCAAACCAATCTTTATAGAAAAACGTCTTATTGTTTGAAGTTATGTCTTTATTGTTCCATAAAATAGTTTTACTGCTGGTTTTGGTTTCTAGGTTATGAGTGACATCACTCCATGCTGATAGAACATCAGACAGAAATATGTTTTTGTTTGCAATTTCATGTAAGATAGTATTGCTGATGTTACATTCAAAGAGTAAGGAGTCACCATATTGTTTTAGGATTTTCTGGTAGAATAATTTCCAATTACTTGTATTGGTATTATCTAGGTATCTTTTAACCCAGCTGCATTTGATTGCATTCAAGAATGAGTCAATGTTCGTTAATTGAATACCTCCATTTTCTACGGATTGAATTAACTGAGTTCGTTTTATTTTATCAGGCTTACCGTCCCATATGAAATTAAATATTGCTGATTTTATATCGTTAATAACATCATTTGGTGGATTTGGGAGAACTGTTGATACATAAATTAGTTTAGGAAGTGCAAATGTTTTCAATACTGTGTTTTTTCCGATTAGTGTAAGTTTACGGTGATGCCATGATTTTAAGCAGTTTTTGAAATTCTGTAATTTAGGTAGTATGTTTTTAAGAACTGTATCCTTTTCATTATTTGTGAAAGTAATTCCTAACGTTGTGGCTTCATCGGATGTCCAATTAAATTTCATTTCTTTTTTATATACGACATTACTTTGTTTTAATTTACCTACTCGTAGCACAGTACATTTACTTTTGTTTAGTTTAAGACCCGATGTCATTCCGTAGATGGTTAGTGACTCTATTAGGTTATGAGAATATACTGCTGTTCATAGCCTAGCTTAATGTTGAAATTATGCATTTGCACACTTCAGCATGTGTTGCATTACAACTAGTGCTTAGTGTATTTTCTACATTGTCAGATACAAGTTCCTATAGACAACATCAGTGCAGCAAGATTTTTCTATAAACGAGAGTGTTAACAAGGTTTTGCTATAGCCATACAAGGCAAACTGCCCCGCTCCCTGGAGGCCATGTTTTTCAAAGGACCGTAACATTTTCGAATTCAGCCGAGCTATCATAACAACAAATATTCGGACCAAATTTCATGAAGATTGAAGTATAAATGTGACTTCTACAGTGTTAAAATATTTTACTATAGCCATGTGAGCAAATATGCCCCCATCTTTTTCAACGAACCTGAACCATTTTCAAACAAAACTGAGCTATCATTAAGATATACGTTTTGACCAAGTTTCAAGAAGATTGAACTATATATGTGAATTCTAGAGTTAACAATCTTTTTCTTTATTTTGACCAAGTGACCTAGGTTTTGACCTGGTGTGACCCATTTTCGAACACGACAAAGATATCATTGGGACAACTTTTCTTACCAAGTTTCACTGCAAACATGCAATAAATGTTGCCTATAGAGTGTTCACAAGGAAAAACGTTGACGACGCATTTAGGACAAATGGTGATCCTAAAAGCACACATTGAGCACCTTGTGCTCAGGTTAGCTAAAAATGAGAACCTAAACGTTACATGTTTTATGAAACAGTTGTAATTTTTATTTGCACTAAACTAAATTTCCAGTAATTTATATTGGTATTGTCATAGTCAGAGAGGTAAAGATTATTTATACATATACATTACATAAATTGTCATGTTCACAAATTCAAATATATGACTATTAGATTAAATTATTTCTTTATCACAGTCATTCTCAAGATTTATTAAAGTCATATCACGGTAATAATTTTCTCATCAATCCCTTGACCGGTTCGGCTGTTGGATGGAAATGAGGGACAATACAGAAATCCTACTCCAGTTAGGTATGTAGTGTGCTTCTTAGAGTAGTTTATCCATGGAAAGGAATGTCCACTATCACATTATCCATCCAGCTTTTCTTCTGACGGCCTGGGCGTCGACCTCTTTCTAACGTGCCCTGGCGAACAGTCTTGCACAGAGATTCGTGCCTGGTGACGTGTCCAAACCCATCCAGCTGTACCTTAGCACAAATATTCGTGGTCATGGTAGTTCAGTTATAAAATTGCCCTTACTGAAGCTTGTTTCATTCCGTTCACTGTTGTTTATTTCTCAATATGAAACAATCATAAGCAATCCAGTGTAATTTGTCCACTTCATATTGAGGGCTTTATTTGCCCATCGATATGTAGAGAGAACATTACCGGATTCGATTTGCTGTTGGCATGCATGGTAAAGACTTCTTGGACCTTGTGTAGTACAATCTGATCTCAGTTCTGAAATTTAAAGATATAATAGCATACAGTTGACAATATAACAGCAAAGACATTTTTAACACATTGAATAAACACAAATTGACAGGCCTGAAGAATTTCTTTGCCGATTATTTTTTGTAGTAAAGTTAAAAGAATGCTAGCGTCATAAATAATGTTATTGCCTGATCACAGATGTTATTACAATTTTATTATTATAAACATCGCCTTAAAAAGTAAAAACAGAAACAGTTCAGATGATGTACTAAACACCGTTCAGACGATGTATTCAAACAAAAACAACGTTCAGACGATGTACTATTTTTCAAATTCCCCGCCACAGATCTAAAAAAGTTTAAACAACATGCAAAACCTTGTACGAAATATTCTAAGAATGCTATAAATAAAAAAAGTTTTGTATTTATTTCATTGTTTTTCGTATTGAATAGCAAACTCGTCAAAATAAAGTATGTTCAGACGATGTACAATTTTCATTGTTTATTGTTCCTGAATGTTTGAGAAAACTAAGAAAAACGACAATTACAAGAGTACATAAGGCGACTAAGCGGGTACTCTGCGCATAGTTATCAGTTATTTTGTTATTATAAAATGTTTAAATACCTTGATTTTCGTCATTAAGCGAGAGCTTGTTCCGCCATTTTGTGCGAACGATGTACTTTTGTGATCACGTGATTCCACGCAGTGGATACATCAAATAATAACAATGTGTGGTCAAAGTAAGATAAAACCGGTGTATAAACATTATGAAATAAAAACATTCCTTAACACTTGGGTATAACTTAAACGAACAGATACTACTTGATTTAATGTTAACAAACCAATCGAGGTGTGTAACATGAAAAAAAGCGTAAAACCAGTGGCTTTAAATACAAATTTTTCGAAGTTTAATGTAACAGTATAACTTCTGTAAAAACATTACAAATACATCGGAATACTTTTTGTATAGAAATCAAAATCTGGTGTTTTGTGGAAGTGAGAAGCATACATGTTTATGCAAAACATTGCTTGATCATTTTTGTATTTGTATAAATAAAATGCATTTCGTATAAATGTTCGAACAGCCATGTTCAATGTTTATTGATCATCGCAAAAACAAACAAGCCGGTAAAGTGTCAAAGAACGACACCGCTTGCTGCTTGTCTCACGCGTAATCAAAGGTTTACAGCTGTTTATAACATTATTTTCCTGGCGAGGAATCAGTGTTGATCAAGTATTGCTCGTGTATCATTGCTTTCATGTTGGTATGTAGCCAACCGGACGCTTTCTTTGCAGCTGTGCTCAGAGCTCGATCAGAACTTTTTTCGTGACTTGCGTTTGATTCCTAGCGCTAAAACTAGGTTTCTGTCATACTGAGAGAGCAAGCAAATCCATGAAACTTATTTTTGGAATAACCAAGATTGTTCTTGGCACGTCCAGTTTGTCCTCTCGTGGGCTCCACCATCCATGTTTTCGCAAGAGATTGTAAGTTCTAGGACTTCTACCTTTGCTGAGATTGGTTGTTGATCATTCCACAATGTCTAGTCGGAAATTAGTCAGGATTGCATATTGCAAAAAGTAACTTTCTTGACAGGTCGAACATTATTTACCAGTGCTAAATATAGTATATACGTCGTACAACTGGTTACCGTGGCGTGGTGGATATGGTGTCCGTAGAGCGGCCGGGAGGTCACTGGTTGGAACCCTTACAGGGAACGTTCCTTCGATTTCCCCCAAAGACACCAAGAACTGGTGCTTGTCCTAGCAAACGGACTCTAGAGGAACGTTTCAATAAGCCTAATCGAGCTAAAATAAATAGGATAAAACTAAACTGGTGGTCGGCATGTCCCTAACGAAGAATATATATTCTGGACTCATTGCACGGTGAGGACGCTTTTTCATTCTCTATTTCTAGAGAAGGATCTATTGACGGGAAATTTCTTCAACATGTTAAAGGCTGTTAATAAAGGTCACTTAACGTGAAAAGCTGGGTAACACAAATGTATTCAAAGTTCACTAAGTCTTTGACAAATCGTGTAATCATGTCTACGTCTAGAACGACTAATCCACAATTAAACAATTAAACAATTGTAGGGAAGCTCCCAACAATGATACAATAATTTCTGACATACATCCAGGGCATGACACCGTGACGACATGACGGATGGAAACAGCGGCGACTATGTGCTCCCCAAATTATTTTTGAGGAGCATAAAAACCTGTTATTGAGCAAACTACATTATATCTCTGTGATTAGTTATTAGTTTTATAATTCGAAACAATCATATATAAAACCAATATTTGTTTATGAAAAACAATTCCGGTACTCAGAATGTTAACATTTTAATATTTAAACATTGAGACAAATCATACATACTCAACACAGTTATACAATAACAAACAATACTGTCAAACATTAATATTTGTAAAAGATTACAATTTATGCCACAATATATTTATAACAGATTCAAACATAAACACTTAAATATACATCAACTTGACAACAGTAAGGCACGTGTTTGGATACTATTCAGTTAATGAATTTACTAGTTATATTACCCCAGAGCTACGTGTTAATAAAATTATAAATGTCAGTTAACAGTAATTGTATATGTCAATTTCACCCTGAATACATATTATTTTCAGAAAGTCATATGTCTATAAACATATAAACATATGTATAAACTTGACTATCGATCGAATCGGCATCTATTGTACACAAATGATAACAGATCTTTCTCGCTATTTATCAACATGTTTAAATGTATGAAGCAAATCAATGCATTAACATCTATTTCGGTATACATTCTTGACATGTTGCTGGTTTTGCGACTCGAATTTCATTTTCAAATGCATCGATTAATATCAATGTTTCAATTTTGCATACAATGTATCGTTTTTATATTTACAATAAATATGTCACGTAATTATGTATCGTTCGTGGAAAAGACACAGTAACCAACAAAGTTCATTTCTGATTTCTTTGCGTTTTATTTCTGCTTATTAACACAACACAACGTTTCCAAATGTTTGTCAAATACAAGATACATGCGAAGCCCGCAATGGGCCCATCCCGCGAAAGCCAGCAATAATGCGACTTGTATGTTCGGCCGTTTAAGTAAGACTGTCCATAAATATAGATATAAACAACGAAAGCTTTGATAATTGTTATGTGTACAATTCTGATTAGCTGTGTAACGTCACGTGTCTACATGTACAATTCTGATTGGCCGTTTGTTAAGTCACGTGTCTGCAACCTAAATATACGTATGCAACGGACACCTAACGAATACATACGGAAATGACCGAAGATTGGCACATACGGTAAGCAAATATTCGTGTCCGGTAATTATAACCCGAGGCTAATGATTTGTTGATCCAGATGGCTGCCTATTTAAGATTGTATGAAATGTGGTACAAATTTCGATCATATAAATCCAACAATGCCCCAAATGTGCGTTTTGTGTGCATGCATCGTAAGCATAAAACGATGTCAGTTTCGCAGGTCCCAATATTAACCGTTACTGCAGATCCAGTTAATTTTGGTTCCTCTATGAAAATTTCATCTATATTTACTCGAAACGAAGGTTCTTGAACAAACGTGTTAAAAATAAGACATCGTCCGTCATGATCGAATAAAAAAAACTTCGTTGAAGGATTTGATTCTTCACTAAGTGTGTTTTCGAAAAGAGGTTCAGGTGTATTTCCAACAATTCTCACAGCCTGTAAGCAGCAACATTGTGAATAACTCATTAAGTCTTTTATTAGATAATTTAACTTTGATTCATTGAAATCAAAATCGGATAAATCTACACAAGCATTATTTACCTTAGCATAAGATAATATGTCGGTATCGGACTGCATACCAAGAGTCGTTGAACCCTCGATTTTGCTACCAAATATATGTCTCGCCCATTGTTCTGTCCATGTGTTGTTATCAATAGACCATATTTTTTCTAAAACAAGATAAATGTGTCGTCTACAATATATTATTTCTTCATTCGCACCTATATCGTCCATAACCTGAGATAGTCTGATAGAGATCTTCTTATTTATTTCTTCATCCATATTTTACTGATGTATTATATTCAAGCAATGATTTGGATCTTCACGTTGAATTTTCGAGGCTTCTTACCATGTTACTAAACAGTCTTCACCGCAAACTGGTGTTTGGATCAATATATTTTCAAATGAAGAATATATCCAATTTTCATTTATGATCTGAAACTAGAAAACAAAAACAACTGATGTAAGAAATGTAGATATCATATTTGGTAAGATTGCATCGTTTAAACGCGTATTTTGAAGCTGAAATGTGAAAATAAATACCTTCACAAAAGTTGATCGATTCAACGATTCAAATAAATGCAGAAATAATGTGCATACAAATCCATTGTACACGTTTGACTGTTTATTGCGTCAAAGTAGTAATCACATATAAAAAGGTTGAGCGTTGTTAAGTGATATCAAGTTCTTAAAAGCGATCATTAAAACACGATTTCTAAATTGTAATTGCTCTGTTTTGTGGTGTTAGAATATCGTTTCCAAAAACATATTTGTTATCAATTAGCACTAAATTAGCGCTACACATTTCATGAAAGTAGCTAGGTGTCATTGAAACCCGATTAAATGCTAATTACCTGATAGCCAGGTCAATATACGATTTGACCCCACCCCCGAAAAAAATTACTACAAAAGGTATTTTCACTGATTCTGGTTGGGTTGCACGTACTTTATAACATATAAAAAGTTTACCGACATCGGCCTTCCGGATTTTTTTTATAAGATAGCCGCCATATTTTTGAACTACGTAACTATCCACTCAATTTTGATGATTTTGGTGTCTATACCAAGATTTCGGGGATCGAAGAACACTTTAAATCATCAGAAATATTATTATTATCATTATACCGGACTTATATAGCGCCCTTTACATGCAAGAGTGCACGTTCACAGGCGCTTTACATAAGAACATTTGACGTATCGCAGATAAGAATACATTTTGCAACACTGTTTCAAATGAAATCGATCAAAACTACTAAATTATACTATAAAACTACTTTATTATACTATTAGTACTACGTAAAAACATGCATAGTAACCATAGATTAAAAAGATCAACAAGACACTATAAAACTACCTTATGTGTATAGCTATAAGACAATTAATGAAACAATAAAATATAAAACTTAAACAATAAGTACTACATAAAACAAAAAACAACAACATGCACAGTAACCATAGATTTGAAAGATCGGCAAGACAAACCAGAGACAAAACAGAGACAGAGACAAGGGTAACGTCAAGATACCATTACCACGAGTCCACAAACCCCCAATGGAATAATTATGCTTCCTTTAGAAGGGTAAATTCAAGTTCATGCTGATTGAGAAAAGGGTAACGTCAGGATACCATTACCACAAGTCCACAAACCCTCAAAGGAATAATTATGCTTCCTTTACAAGGGTTAATTCAAGTTCATGATGATTGAGATTTTATATAATTAATTGAATAAACCACTGCTTATATTGCATAAGATTGGAGGAAGGGGTGAGTTTTCAGTGCCTTTTTGAATGAATTCAGTGTTAAAGAACCTCAAATGTTTTATGGAAGTGAGTTCCAGAGTTTGGGAGCAGCGTACATGAAACTTCGCTCCCCGTATGATACGGATTTAATCTTCGTTGGAATCACTAATGAAGTCGCTTCGTTCTTTGATCTTAAGTTTCGCCTTGGTTCGTAGACTTCAAGTAGGTTTTTCAGATATACAGGCGATTGTCCATTTAAAGCTTTGAACGCATTGGTAAGTATTTTGAAGTGGAATCTTTTTTCTACTGGTAGCCAGTGTAATTCTTTTAGGATCGGTGTTATGTGACTATAGCGAGATGTTCTTGTGTAAATACTATTTTGTGTAAATAGTGTAAGTTTATTATTATACACAAACATCCAACATAGCCTCAAAAATAGCCATCGCCACAATGAGAAGGATCACGAGTCCATAACGTTTGCCTCAAAGGTGATGATTTTTATGTAGTATTGGAGACAGAGAACACTTTGGTTGAATTGTTTCTATCACTAAGTAGTTGACGTGATCATGACGCTGATGATTTTAAAATATCAACGTCTACAACCCCTGGTGAGACAAGGACTTTACATTCCATTTCAGTCAGAGCTGTGCTGATCAGAGCAATCTTGCCTTCATTGTTTTTGTCACGAGAAAAATGTCCTCATTTTTACATGATCATTAAGTTTCTTTGTTCAATCTCATACTCGGGTTTACGTTTTTGTCCTCGTCTCTGGTGTGTTATATCATTGAAAGAAGGATTGTCCTCGTAACCATCGAACACCACTGTTTCATACGACTTGGCTATTGCGTTGTTTGCGCCAACCTTTTTCCATGGTAAACGATGAAACAAAGAGCCACCATCAAGCATTTTAAAATCTATTTCATGAATACAGTTCATCACAGCCTCACTTGATACCTTTATAGCTTGTTCTCTTAGTGATTAAATGATCTGAAGCTTTTATGCTTTACGAAATAGGTTCTTGGCTTTAAAGAGGGCAGGATGATGGGGACTCAGTTCATACGACAATATGTCTTCAAAGGAAAGATCTCCAGATATTGACACTACCAGAAAACGCTTAAACAGAAGGGCAGGATCAATACCACAGTCTTTAGCAATCTTAAGAACGGAGCTATTCCCAAGATTTTAGGATCTGTCCTTTCTCTTAGATGTATAAAAAACAAACACAAAGCTCGACTTTCCTATGATATCTCTTATGATCTTGTTCTCAACCTCGTGAAATGCATGTTCGTTCACATCTTTCCCAGCCACTATCCAATTGACAATGTTTCTCAAAGTAGGATCAGCTGTGTATGGTGAGCAGGTTGTAATCTTTGTCTGCATTTTCTCGAGATCAGAAGCATCTCTTTTCATGAGTCAGTTGAGTCTTTATGTTGTAGCATTTTAGTATAGGCAAGGTCTGTGAAATCCTGCATCGCAATGTTGAAGGTTTTGCATGTCCTCGGTGTGTCCGCAGCCACGAGTGAGAAAACCTGTGTTCGTGAGAGAACTCAATGGCAAGATCACTGCTTAGCCTAGCACTGATTTCTCCAACGTACAACGTGAAAACCATTAACGAACGTTCGAAAAACTTCAGAGTGCGTTTCATATTGGCTGCTCATTGGCTGAAGATAGTAATAAAGAGATCGAAGAAATTGAAGTACCCAGTTGCAGCAAAGACGGAAAAACAATGAGATACCGCCTGCAAGTGCACCATTCAACAAACAGTACAACCAGCCTTGATCAACACCCTTGCCATGCTTACTATAAGCTGATAATACAGGCATAATTGACTTGCCTTTGTGATTTGCTCTTTTTCTCTGTAGCCGTTTCGAATTTGATCAAAATCTCAGACCATGAACAATCTGCGTCGTTCCGTCCTTAAGAATGGAAAAGAACAACTCCTCTGCCTGATCCAGCAGTATATGAATCTCGAGATCTTCCTTATATGAAATGACTGCGTAGGCACGTGTAAACATGAAAATTGTCCCGAAAAGCTATCTGGACAGATTTCCCTGTCATAATGTGCATTAAGGGATTTTCCCCATAGATAGTCTCAATTATGTTTTGGAGAGCGGTTCCTTCAATGACGAATTCTATTGCCCACAGCAAATTCATGAGTGAAAACAGGCCAACTTCAGAACAATACTTTTCAGGCAACGGCTAGTCAATGATGATTTGGGCAGACTTCCAATACAAGGGTTGTTACTCTTTCTTTGCCTCCCAACCCCCGCCCCCCCAAAAAAAAACAACAAAAAAAAACAAACAACAACAACACCTAAGTATAGACACCAAAATAAGGAAATTTGAGTTAATACTCACATAGTTATCATCATCAATAGGTTTTGGCAACCATCTTGGACAACATCTTGGAAAAAAAACACTTTCCGGGTGTCCAATTTTGGTACACTTTAATTTGTTATAAAGGATATTCTACCCTACCAGGATCAGTTGAAGTAACTTTTGCAGCAATTGTTTGGCGGTTGGGTGCTTTGTTTTGACATAAATTGACCAGACAATGATCAATTATAATGTGGAAACAGATATACAAAAACACCCATAACTCTTTAAATTTTGAAAATAGTATCATCACCAATACAGGCTTGGATGTGGAATATTTAGTATAGTGTGGAATAGTATTGTTATGCGTTACAAACAAGAGTGCACTACTAAGTCGCCTATAGATAAATATGCACATTTCTTGCGTTAAAATTGCATTGGGAAATTTGAACGCAAATATGATTGCTAACATCATTGTCGTTCTAGTAAATGCTATTCAGTCGATCGTATGGTCGGTCGGTCCGTAGACAAGCCTACCATTTGTTTGATATAGCTTTGATCTCCTATCATTTTGCACATTGTCGTACGCATTATTAAACGGTAATATTCTCTTATTTTAAAATAAATATGTAAAGAGATGACATCTTTTATCTAAGTATATGACAAGATGGATAAAAATGTTTTTATTAGACAATTAGCGTTGAAACTAATATTGGCACATCAATCTCAAATGGTCCATGTTGATCAGCTACGCTACTTATCGAACCCTATAATCTTAATATACGTAAGTATTGAAAGACGTATTTTAATGAAACGCAGGTGGAGAGAAGTTATCTTAATACCATTTTGCCGAAGAGATTTATTTCATTCTAATTTTTTAGTTTCACGAGAATAATTATCAATTTTTTTTGGAATTTGAGTGCATTCCTAAAGAATAAAATGAAAGAAAGGGTGCACTTTTGAGTTATTCTTTATAAAATGCAAAAATATTACATATATAAAATAATATTATAAGCAAGTTTTTAATATAAAGTCCCCTTTAAATTATATTTCCAGTGTTTATGACTTTGATGTGCATTGGCGCTAGTACAATAGTGCAGCGTTACCGCTGAGTAAAAAGTGATCAAGGTGAGCTTTTGCGGTCATGCTATGTCCAGCGTTCGTCATCGTGCGTCGTAGTCTGTGCGTCTTCATTTTTAGCTTGTTAGCATTGTAGAAAATATAGTTGAAAATTGTGCTTTAGCTTAATCAGAATGTTTAGATAGACAAGATATTTGCCGCGTTTGAATTAAGAATGTTCACACGCTTTTTCTATAATTTTACCTTTTGAAATAGTTTTTGACCCTTCGTTACACAGTTTCCAAATCGGTCGAGATAATATTGTACAAATGTTCTGACAAAGTCTTATATATATTTAGCTAAATAGTTTTTCTACATGTACATCGTTCACATTCGTTGTGTCTTTTATACGAACTAGTAACCAAGTTTTTTAATCCACGTGACGATGTATCTCACTCGGACAAGATATAATTGGAGAAAACGTTGTAACCACGTTTTTTGAAGATTTGAAAATAAATGCGGCTTATAGAGTGTTTGCTTTGGTCGGGAGAAACAAAGAAACTTCTTGAGTAAACTTATGCTCGCTCTCTAACTATATACTAGTAAGTACAACTGTCTTCATGGTGGACATGTCTTTCAATTATGCAGAATAGCTCTCAAACTCGGCCGCAATATCAGATTTATAACATTCGCTCAAGTTTCATATTTTTCGAACTTTTTAAAATTATTTTCATTCTTTTTTTTGACCAAGTGACACATGATTTATACCCCCACATTACCAAGTTTCGAACACGGAAGAAATAACAATGTTCTCATTTGTCAAGTTTTAATTAAATCGTGCAATACATACAGTTAAAGTGTGCTTACAAGACGAAAAAAGACGTCAAACGATGGACAAAAGGCGATCACAGAAACTCAATAAATATTTAATACGACGCACAAATAAAACGTGAAGAGATCATTAAGATCATTTATTGGAGCTATCAACAAGATTTGCATACATTTTAAGAAATGTATTTAAAATCAATGGGGCCACAATTAATTAAAATTAATCATAGACAACATTAAACTATAAGCAAGCACAATAAGACTAAACCAACTTAACACAAGAACATAATATAACATCACAATATACAAAACTATCAATGTAAAATAGCATTACATCATCCAAAACATTGATTATATAATTACAATATATGATGACTGATTGAAACATGTTCATGTCACAATTAATAAAATGTGAATGACTGATCTCGTAAAATAACATAATTTCAATAATACATTTACATAAGAGTTATGACTTATTAAAAGTGCTGCATGTTATAATGACTGAACTTGAATGACTCAGTTGAACAGAAAACTGAGAGCTTCAAATGATAGAAATTATATATTTTTGCTCTTCAAATTTCCTAGTTCATTTGTGGGACAAAAGAAAATTGACAACAATACATGAATTGAAAAGGACTGGCGCAGAAGCGCCAACCGGCATTTATTAATTGTCTAATTCCAATGCATTATTGAAAAGAAAACATTTAAAAAAAGGAAACATAGTCCCATAAAGTTGGACTAACAACAAAGTCTAATTGTTGTAAATCTCACCAGTAGCCTTTCCTGAAGAAGGCAGAGTTGTTTTGCCTGTTAGGGATAGACGAGAAGCCCGAAGATAGCGGGCCGCTGGTCCGAGAGGACTGACTGTTACCCAATGTTGTACTGAAAAGGGAAGTCTCAATGCGAACAGTTCCCCATGGTACGTCCACCAGACGAGGGTGTTGGTGGCGGCAAGTTTTTTTGATGATCGTCATGTATTTGAAAAGTTGATAGGGTTAGTTTGGTATTTTGTGGTGTAGATGTCAGCATAGATCTGAAACGCCTCATTCCATTGGTTAATGTTATTAGTTTGTTTTCGACTGGCTTTGTGTGTTTATGTTACGGTAGACGATTGTGTTTTATGAATGGTTGTTGTTTCCTGATGTTGGTTCTTAAAAATGAGAGAAAAAAATCTCCAAATACCCCATTTACAATCTTTTTGATGATACTTTAGTCCAGAGGCGGATGCACTGTTGAAAATAAACCTAAACTATTGTCACTAGCGGTACTAGTTGACGGACTGTCACCAAAGTTTGGCAAAGATCGGATTAACGCCACATCATCGGTCTCCGTCTCCTCATTGAGAATACCAGTCTCGGAAACGGGCGCGGTTGTAGACGTACCGTCAGACTTTTTTGTGGCCTTAGCAGAGGCAGACAGCAGCGCCTGTATCTCCTGTAGCACCTCCTGGTCTTGAAAAATGGCCTCGGCGATGAGTGTGGCAAGACGGTTGTTTTTAGGGTGTGGTTCGTCGGAAGGTGCTGCACCAGTGGCCTTTCGTTCGCCACCTTTCGCTGTTCGTGGGTCAGCCTTGCCCATTGTACTGAAACGAAAAACATTATGTTACGGATACCAAAGAGAGAAGTTTTAATATTTGCTACTTGCAAGCTCAGAGGTAACGTTGCAAGTAGCCAAAAAACAGCATACCTTACAGGTATGTTAGGGTACTGGCTAGTGTGCCAATAATCCAGTTAATTGTTATGTGTACATAACAACTACACAGGAAAATAATTTAAAAGTTATACACTTTTATTAAGTTGTAGTGGGCACATAGCCAAATAATCATGACTAAATACTGGGTACATAAACTCATACCCAATAATATGTAATGGCGCCCACAACAAGTACATGATAATATATATCATGGGTACACAACAAATACCCGATAGTTCATTATGGGTACACAACCAATAACCGATAGATATAATGGTCACAGAGATAAAGCTGGATAATATGTAATGGGTACACAACCAAAACCCGATTCGTTATAATGGGTACACAGCCAATACCCGATAAATTTAAAGGGCACACAGTCCCGATAACTTTTAAGGGCACACAGTCCCGATAACTTTAGAGGGCACACAGTCCCGATAATTTTTAAGGGCACACAGTCCCGATAACTTTAAAAGACACACAGGCCCGATAATTTGTTACAACCAAAACCCGATTAAATATATTGGGTACACACCAATACCCGATAAATGTAATGGGGACACATTTAAGGCCCGATAGTTACTTATGGGTACACAACCGATAACCAACAAAAAATAATATTGGGTACACAACCAATACCCGATAATAAAGTGTATAATCATAACCAGCAACCATGAAATAAAAATGTTTTGAAAGTACTCCTGCATACAAACAGGATAAAATTATGAAATAATGAATACAAACAGCTTGCCCCTCGACGACTGACACTTGTCCGCTGAGCGTACAGAGGTAATACTCCCAGGAAAGGCTATGTCGGGACTGATGAGCAAACTTTAAACCTGCTGCTTCCAATGACTCCAGATGCCGTGCACCAAGTAGTGTCTGAAAATATTACACCATAATGTCAAAAAGTGGTAGAAATATACACCAGAATAATGATGCAATATTAAAAACTACGCCGGTTTGTCTTCGCTTGGGATTGCAAGTCTGCGTTCTGCAAATAGAACAGCACTACGCACAGACATATAATATCGGGGCAGGCCAATGGTATGATGGACATGCACGCCATCGTCAGCAGAAAAACATTCTGTAAAACGTAAGTTAAAATTGTTCCGTGAGTGAGTCCAGAAAATGATTTGACTAGACATTCCGCAATGTGCTGATATGACAGAAATCGCCCGATGTACACGCATATTAAACATATGCTCATTTCGTCTTGGCAAAATTTCACCAAGAATCACCAGTCTGCTTCCAGAGCTAAGTATTGTGTCTGCAACAATGGCTGCACTATTTCTTCAACAGATAAAGAAAAATTACACAAATCGTAACTACCTGCCTCTACAAAAGTAATATCAATATTGAGCTCAGAGACTAGGTGTGTGGCTTGTGACAGGGACTTGGTTAGGATTGTTGGTAGAAGAATTCTACCACTTACACCATGCCAGTAAATTTGTATCCTATCGTTGGATAAATTTAAATTATGTTTGTGATTTGAGGCACACCTTACGTGAAAACGTTTAACAAAAGAGTACACCAACAACAAAACTGATGGAGACATTGCACAAATCCCTGTCACAAAAGATATGCTACTGGTTTAAGTCAAGCTAGCGTACCCACGCTATCAAAGTAGGTCAACCCACGCTATTAGTTAGGTACAAGACCCAAATGATGCTGCGGAAAAAACACCGCACATATCTTAATCAATCTTACATTTAATGTTGAGATTTAATGTAAATCGTAAGATGCAGAGCAAGTATCACAACTCAAAATAAAATATACAATCACAAACAGACTCAGTCAGCGATTACAACAGGCGACGCTACGAAACGTCTGAAGAAGGTCACAACAACAAAGAATAATATGTTCTATTTCTAAATAATAGACCTATTTATTGTTGGGCTACTCTGCTGGGCTGGTTTGGTCAGTTCCTTATTGTTGGTGTTTTGTAACCGTAAGTTAAAGTAACGAATTTAACAAAATTAAAATTTCTTTCTCACAGTTATCTACGCAATGAATGGTCGTCATAATTTTTCTTCTTTTAATTATTTCTAATCTAATCAAGTAAACGTTTATTAAAACGGTAAAATAAAGTTTGAAGCAGGTAGTTGAAGGGTCTCTCTTTGTAATTCTTTTAATCTTTATGATGGATGCTGAATTAACGGGGCTGTTTTTTATGAATTTCTGTAGAGTAGATTCGATGGTAGGGAAACAGGGGCATGGCGTCTGACCTAAGCAAAAGTCTTAAGAGCACAAATCAATCCAAGCGTTATGAGAAATCGTAGTTTATATGTATTCATGGATTCAGTGAAATAACCATGTAAGAATAATTTCTGAAAATAGTCTTATTGTTTGCCTTGGTGGCTGTAAGACAGAACATTTCAAGCTAAATAAATGTGGCCTGTTCTGAGATTTTTGGTCAAATTGGGTACATGGATGAAATTGACAAGCTTCCAGGTATGTTGAACGTGGAACCCTTAAGATTTTTGCAATCTTTCGCAATTTCAGGTGAAAAAGGCTGCTTTAGAAATTCCTATTGATACACAAAAATAAATCAAAGCGCTGAAGGCACTGAATTTGTTCGCTGTTGTATAATCTTAGACGCAACTCAGTTTTCAAAATTATGTTATAGCTTTTTATATCGCAAGTTTGAAATGACCACAACCCATTCAAATGTATAAAGAGTGTGTCCGACTTAAAGCACATGTCGAGATGTGTGTTTTTTTCAATCATTGATACAGCTAATCAGTGTGCACAGGCTAATCTTATTTGGCATGCATTAAGTCCCGTTTTCCCTGAAAGCAGCCAATATGTACAGATTTCAATGATAAACACTAGACTGGCCATCGTTGTCTTACAAGCTGTTAAATACACTGTGTAGTGTACCAGTGAGAACAGGCAGATGAAGTGGTTAAACCAAACGCTTTAAGCATTTGTCGTCTGCTAAACTGTACTAGAGTTATCAACACAGGCAGTCATGGGTTACGGGCCCTACCGTAGCTAAGGCATACTGATTTGCAAAATTTCACACATTTCCGTTGGCGGACATATTGGATGTGTTTATATCGTCTCATATATTTTTCTAATTTCTCTCAAATGATGTGAATCTTATCAATACTTGTTGGGTGTGGATTTATACAGTGTGTTCCGAGAATGCTATTGTGAGTGTAAATATATTATAACAGTGGGCATAAGGGTGCAAACCGGCTACGAACATTGTGAGAAGGAGGTCTTTTTCTTTGTGTTTGAACTATTTATAGCAATAATTTGACTTTTGAACTTCTTATAGCTTCATACCTATACATAGCTATATATAAACCCAATATCTGATCTCGCTTCAATGAGCGTAACGTGTACTATACACAGCAGTCACGCACACCTGATTTCTGCTCTATACTGTTCAAATAAGAAAGTGCATCCAATATAATGAGCTTTACTGCTTCCACCCCAAATATTGACAAAACCAAGAGGACTAGTTCGGAGTTGTCAACTCCAGAAGGCAAGGTTGAGCAAAAGAAAAACCGAATCACAAGCGATTCTAGTGTTGACCTCAACTACACTTTTGAAAGTATGTCTGAAAATGACAATGTTGGTAATGTTGGACTCGACGTCAACATCATGAGGGCCATAAAACAGACCGTTCAAGAGGCCATTAATCATGCTCTTTCGGTCCAAATGAAAACCATGATTGAAACCATCATTACCGGGATAGTGGACGGCTTATCCAAACGCATAGAATGCCTCGAACACGAAAATACAAAACTTAAAAATGAAAATCGCACTCTTAAAGACGCATTGAATGCCAGCGAACAGTACAGTCACCGCAATAGCCTGCGTAACTTCGGCATCCCAGCAAGTGCGAAACCAAATGAAAGCACAGATGATATTGTCATGAACTTGTGCAAGTCAATGGGGGCTGATGTCTTCATAGGCGAAATTGACCGTTCTCACAGAACCGGAAAGCCAGGAGGGCCTCAACCGCGCCCTATTCTAATAAAGTTTGTGAGCTACCGAGCTAGGCAAAAGCTATATTCCCTACGGCGGAACCTCAAGACGAACACGGAACATAATCGTGTTTTCATAAATGAGGACCTCACCCAGCGGCGTGCTCAGTTATTATTTGTCGCGCGTGGGCTTGCAAAAGCCAAACGAATTGAAAGCGCCTGGTCTGCCGATGGAACTGTTCTGATACGGGTGTTGGAAAACGGCGAGTCGAAGCTCAAACGTATCGCCTCGGAATTCGAGTTAGAAAAGTACAAATAAATAAAGCTGATCTATTCTTTTTTTGTGCAGTTAACATCTGAAAAATACTTGTTCAAATTAAAAGCACGGATATCACGGGATTAATGTAACTGTTTACACTAACTATCATGTCTTTCTTTATGCCCCGATTTAATCTGTCAAATCCCGTAATTCTGCAGAACATCACAACAATGATTTATTTACTGCCTTCAGCTGTATTTTATATTAAATCAATATTACTAATAAAACCCTATTTGTTTGTAAATGATTATTATTGCAAAAAGCTGTGTTTGAGCTAAATTCATTACATATTAATTATTATAATTTAAAACACTTTCTACTGTACTTTCCATCAGTATATTTCATATGTTTCGCCATTCAGTCGTTAAAGTACACGAAATAACTGTATCTGGTGTTGTCATAGAAAAAAATTGCCTTGTCGAACATTTTAACCGAGAAAATAGACAAATCATTTACGTTGTTCTAAAGTAGTATGTCATTACGCACTAGTTGCGTCTTGAGGTCCTAGTAATTGAAAACTCATATTGTATGTGTCAATTGCGAAAAAAGTCTCTTGATCGATTATATTGATATGTCAAAAATGTGTAAACTTACACTTTGGAGCAGAACTTATCGATCTCATATTAACAGTATGTCTATATTGTATTATATTATGTCTGAATTCCAATACAATTCATGCAGTGTTGTGTCCTAATTGATATAAACTAAGTTGTTCTAAAGTAGTATGTCATTACGCACAAGTTGTGACTTAAAGCTTTAGTAATTGATAACTCATATTGTCTGTATAAATAGTAAAACAGAAATGTCTCTCGATCGATTATATTGATATGTCAGAAAATGTGTAAACTGCACTCTGGGGCTCTAACTTTTCGCTTTTCTGTTAACAGTCTTTTTTAGTTTGTACTCTTTTCATGTCTGAATTCCAATACAATTTGCGCAGTGTTGCATCCTGATTGCTGTAAACTAAGTTGTTCTACAGTAGTATGTCATTACGCACTAGGTGTGACTTGAGACTTTACTTTTTGAAAACCTTCCTTTACACAGTTCCAAACACAGTCCCAGGTATAGTTAACGTCTTCAGTTTTTGTGACAAGTGATCAATTCTCAGCCCTAATCCAGCGATTAGATAGAACAGACAATAAATTGACCCAACTTGATGGGATCCAGTCATCTGTGAAAGCAATAACAGTACGTCTTGACCAGATAGATAAACGGGTCAATTACATGGAGGTCAAATTTAAGGACATTGAGCGTAGCAGGGAGTATGATTCCAAGAACATTGACGAAATTAAGAAAAATCATTCTGAATTTGATGCCTTAAAAGCAAATATAAGACAAATAGAAGAACAACGGAAAACGCTGAACACAGAAGTAAGGCATGATATTACTGATATAAGAAGTCGAAGCATGAGGAACAATTTGCTTTTCTTTGGGATCCTTGAGGTTCGAGACAGCGAAAATAGAGAAAAAGATTCGGAATGTGTAGATAAGGTATTACATATCATAGAAACCAAAATGGGGATAGAGAGTGCAAAAGAGACAATCAAAATACACAGAGCGCATAGAATAGGCAAGTACAGTCAATACAAGACACGGTCTATTGTCGCACAATTCGCCTATTTTCCAGATAGGGAACGTGTAAGACAAAGTTACAAAAAGCTTGAAAGACCATATGGTGTCAGTCAGCAATATCCACCGGAAATGATGGAAACCCGGAAGCGCATTATGCTCGAGGCAAAGAAACAACAAAAAGAGGCTTACATCGTTGGTGACAAATTGTACATAAACAAGACACTTTACCAGGAGCCATCGCAACCAAGGAATCGCTAGGACGGGAGCGAGAGTGTCGTACGATGCAACGCATGGAACATCGAAGGGCTAACACAGCAAAAAAAGGCCAATAGAGACTTCAGTAAATACTTAAACCATTTTGACATAATATTCCTAAGTGAAACATGGACTAATAAAAACAGTGACATTGACTTACAAGGTTATAAATTATTTCACTCGTACAGAAAATACCAAAATCGACGTGCGAAACGTAGCAGTGGAGGAATTTTAGTTTATATCAAAAATAATATTGTTAAAGGCGTTAAGCTAGTTAAAAACGATCACAATTATTTACTATGCATTTAGTTAGATAAGACGTTTTTCCAGAATGCAGAAGATATGTATATTGTATTTACCTAGAAAATACATATCAAAATTGAGACTTTCGTCCCACATGTTAAAAATTGAATCTGGGAGACATACAAATATTCCTAAAAACGAACGAAAATGTAATATATGTAACTCAAATGATATTGAAGACGAATACCATTTTGTAATTGTATGTCCTCTTTATACAGATATAAGAAAAATGTATATTGACAAATTCTATTATAATCGACATTGTATGCATAAATTTATTCTTTTGTTAACAAATAATAAAACCAAAGTCCTAAATAAACTCGCGATATATTGTAAAAATGCTTTTAAAATGAGAACTGATACATTGAATGCAAACGTTGAGTTATTCGATGGCCTTAGTGCATTTTTAACACCTTTTTATGTACTAATTTGGTCACTTTCGCATTACTATGCATGTGCTTATTGCTTATTTATTTTTATGCTTTGCGGTGGTTTATAGAGAAATATCATTGAATTAAAACTGATAATTTCACTGTTCAAACAATGAAAATTATCAGTGAAAATTATCGATAATTTTCACTGTTTTACCGGAACTATTTTTATTACCCCATTGTGATCCCCACGCAGTCTTCCACCAAGAAAGAGAACTCTTCAATGAATATTTATATCAACTTACGGAGTAACTTCCCTTGAACATACATGTACACACTGTCGTCTGCTTTTTAAGCCTTTACGCTGAAACTTAACAATGAATGAAATGGAAAACGAAGAAATTAATTTTATGTTCTCGGATATTTTTGATTTTGAAGATTATTTTAATGAAAATACAGAAAATCTTAATGAGACATCAAGTTTAGCAGAGAAACAACAGCAACAGTATCAACAGCAGCAGTATCAGCAGCAACAAAAGTATCAGCAACACTGTTATCCATAACAGAAACAAACCAAACTTATGGAAGGGCTTCAGAAACAATTTCTGCTGGGATACAGTCATCAACAGCCACCGCAGCAAAAACAGCCACAGCAACAACAATGAAACGGCAGTTTCGAGAAGTCAATATTGACAATTTCCTGAATGAAAGTGAAAATATGAACACCAAAAAGAAAACAGTAAGTGACATGAAACTCTTCAACCAATTTCTTCTTCACAAACAAGACTCAAGAAATGTTGAAAATATTCCTGCGCATGATTTGAACAATCTGATTTGTGAATTCTTGTTGGGTGTCACCAAAAAAGATGGAAGTGAGTACGAGTCCACAACACTGCGAGGCATCATCGGCTCAATTGACCGCTATTTAAAACACAATAACAGTAACATATCACTCATGAATGACAAAGAATTTGCCAAAGTCTGGGAAGAGATGAAAAGCAAACAAAAGGCATTGAAAAAACAAGGCTATGGGAATAAACCCAGAGAGGCTGTGGCACTAACAAAAGAGCACATCGAGGCAATGTATTCAGCCCAGATTCTAGGAGATTCTAGTCCCAGAGCCTTGATTCATTCGTTGTGGATGATCTGCACAACCCATTTCGGCATGAGGACGGGAAATGAAATACATAAACTCTGCTGGGGGGACGTTACACTTGGTGTTGATTTTGAGTCAGGCGAGGAGTACATCACACTCGATACCGAGCGCCAGACCAAGACCAGAACAGGGGAAAATCCAAGAAATACCAGGTAAATTTCTATGTCTGAAACATTGAACTAAATTCATCAAATCATGTATTGCCTTTTAATTCAAGTATTTAAATTAATAGTCATAATTATAAGTGGCGTATAAAATTTGCATGGCAAAATTAATGTAAATGTAACATGCTTATATTTATAAATTATTTTAAATCAACAAAATGGTTAACTTATTAATGATATAATATTTTTTTATGTATTAAAACAATTATGGCCGACTCATAAGTAACAGAAGATCAATAAATTAATGATTAATAAATGAACTTGATGATTAATTGCCAAACAAAAGCCATTGACATCATGTTTTTATATGGTTTAAAGCAACTTCGTGGAAACTTTTGAATTCAGTATTGCTTTTTTATACACAAATAAAGTTTAATTTTGTTAGGTCAGTCAAACCAAGGGCTTATGCAGTCCCCGAAGAGCCCAACAGAGACCCAGTTAATCTGTATAAGCTGTTTGCAGACAAACGGCCGGTGGAAATGAGAGGAGATGACAGTCCGTTCTTCCTTACACCATGCAACAGCACACAGCTTGGCTGGTTCAGGAGGTCAGCAATTGGTATAAACAAGCTGTACGGCATCATGGCAGAGATGAAGGCGGACGCTGGGATAACAGAGCCCAGAATCACCCCATACAGGTAGAATTAATTAACATTTCACTCATTTGCAAATGTATGGTGGCACTAAGCCAGGTGACATCAAAGCTTAAAAAAAAATAACTCGTGAAAACAGACTTATTTTGTGTTTCCCCGACTTAATTTTTTTGGAGCGCTGATGTCACCTTAGTGCCACTGTAAATATCTCAAATAAAAAGAAAATGATCACTTACCTTTAAATTAGCAATTATCACCATTTGTTCAAGATTTCTTATTTCAGCACGACGCCTTTCTCCGATTTTCCAGACCCACGCACTGTATTCTTTTTTGGATGAAGTTTTTCAAAGGGACACAAAGCAATTACAAAAGCTTAATTGTAATTGTAATATGCAATGTTTCCTTTTGATTTTTTTCCAAATTTATAGCCAAGACTATCAATAAAATTACTTTCTTTTACAGTGCAAGAAAACACTTAATCCAGACATTAAATGATGAGAACATTCCGGCTCACCAGATCGTACAAATTTCAGGCCACAAAAATGTCAATAGTCTAAATAACTATAGTGGGATAAACAAGGATCAATCAAAACAAATTTCAAAGATCCTCTCACATTCAAACCAAACTGCTGTAGCAAAGCAGAATCTTTCTCCATCTGCAACTGCAACCACGTCAATGAGTGATTTACCGATGGGAAGAGGATTCTTTGTAAACTCAAATTTCCACGACAACGTTACTTTCAATTTTCACAGCTCTGAAATGGGTCTGTCTCAGAAGAATGTGTTCAATCAACAAGTGAAATCTCCAACACCAACGCCGGATGTTTTGCCTGATTTTCCTGATCAACCACGCTACAAGCGTATCCGTATGATTCCAGACAGTGATAGCGATTAAATAGTTTGTGATTAAATTGGCACGAACACTTACTGTTGATTTTTTTCCAGTTAATTACATTAAATTGTTATCACTCCTTTCGTGTGCATTTTGTTAAAAATGGCGAAGACATTGTTAGCGTTATTTACGCTATAAATAGACTCCGCATATTAATACACCAAGATGACATAATAAACAAATTGTGTCACCATATGATTATTTATTTTTTAAATGATGTTATCGGTGTTTTTTATCTTTTCACTTGATATGTGTTGCATTGTAAATACAAAAAGTTATACGTGTACTTAATTTTTTTGTGATGTCAAGTGCCAGCGGATTTACCTTGTTATTTTGTTCAAGGCACGACGCCTTTCATTGTGGGATGAAGTTGGGACACAAAGCAATTTTAATTGTAATTGTAATATTGGGTGAATCTTTCTCCATCTGCAACTGCGTCAATAGTGATTTACCGATGGGAAGAGGATTCTTTGTAAACTCAAATTTCCACGACAACGTGCTCTGACTGTCTCAGAAGAATGTGTTCAATCAACAAGTGAAATCTCCAACACCAACGCATGTTTTGCCTGATTTTCCTGATTACAAGCGTATCCGTATGATTCCAGACAGTGATAGCGATTAAATAGTTTGATTAAATTGGCACGAACACTTACTGTTGATTTAGTTAATTACATTAAATTGTTATCACTCCTTTCTATAAAAATGGCGAAGACATTGTTAGCGTTATTTACGCTATAAATAGACTCCGCATATTAATACACCAAGATGACATGTGTCACGTTTGTTTTCTTGTGAACTATTTGCAACGCTTATTGTAAAAGCGGTAATGATATTTTGGGGCGCCCAATGGGAAATTGGTTTGAACGGATCGTGTACGTACATTATCATCGTTACACAGATGCTCACTTTAATCATTTACAACCACTTTTTTTTCCAAGGGTGATTTATTTATAATCGAACGGTTTAACTGATTTTTCTAGGTTTTTTGTTTCATATTATGATCTGCACACCCAACATAACCTAACATATCATTAAAATGTTACCTAACATTTAATCCTCCTTTAGCTTCGTCCTCTTTGCTTTTCTTTTTCCTATACTCTCTCTTATCTAAACGTCCTATTTGAAGCAGTTCTGTAGCAAATGACGTTATCCAATGTTAATATCAGCCTTGCAATATGTTTGTATAATCAAATGCATTAAACGTATCATGTCAGCGTTTCTTGCTCACCTCGTCTTCATTGGAACATATCATTATGTTGTACCTTAAACAGAGACCAGAAAACGCTGTCATGAATGCGTATCGACCACCAGCTTTTTTTCCAATTCTCATACACGTAGTTTTTGCATGCCAATTATGGCTTAGTGTTGTTAGTCTCTTTTCATGACAAAGTAGTGTCTACCAGTCTATAAATATACCACGAAGTATTGAGCACCCACGTAAGCGTATTCCGATAGGAACAAATATACATACTGATATTATCTTTCTCAAAACTGTGTTACAATGTTTCCTGTTTGGTTTAACATGCTGCTGGATGTCTTTAGTTTTATTACGCTCGGGTAATATACATCCAAACCCAGGGCCTACCTTGTCTGAGACATCTTATAACACAAGTGCAAAAAAATCCTCATCTACTTCTGATGCCTCTGCAACACACCACTTAAGTTTTATTCATTATAATATTCAAAGTCTGATGCAAAAACTTGATGTTTTGTATACAGGGCTACGTGATTTTGATATAATTTGTTTTACTGAAACATGGTTAAATAGCTCTATTTCATCAACTGATATTCTTTTCGAAGGCTTCCACCAGCCAATTCGCAAGGATCGCCTAGACTCTTATGGGGGCGTTGCTATATACGTTAATGAAAATATTGCTTTCAAACGAAGACGCGATCTCGAATTAAATAACGTTGAGTCTTTATGGATTGAAGTGTTCTCCTCGAAACATAAATCCGTTCTGTTTGGCTTGTTTTATAGACCGCCTAGTGCGGATAGATCGTATATGCATTCTATTGAAAATTCTATAGGACTAGCCAGAGACACACAAATAAATGATATCATTATTACAGGTGATTTTAATATAAATACTATCGCCGAATTATCAGCACGAACAATTAACGAATTATGTCTACAACATGACTTAACGCAACTAATAAATGAGCCAACACACTATACTGAACACTCATCTTCCATAATTGATCTTATCTTTGTAAGTAAAACGAATACCGTATTACTTTCTGGAACAGGTGAACCCATTTTAGACCAAAAGATTTGGTACCACTGCCCTGTTTTTGTTACATTAAAATGTATAAAACCTTTACGTAAAACGTTCTATCGACATATCTGGCGTTACGACATTGGTGATTATTCTTAACTACGACAACTAATGACAGATACTAATTGGCGTCTTCTTAAATGCGAAAATGTTGATATTTATGCAGAAAATATTACCAAGACAATTTTACAAATTGCTGGCTCATGTATTCTTAACAAAAATGTATGTATACGTTCTCGTGATCTCCCCTGGCTAAATAATATCATAAAGAAAAAAATCGACAACGAAAGCGTCTATACAGAAAGGCCAAGCAATTAAATAGCGATATGCATTGGTTAAATTTTCGTCGTGTCAGGAATGAAGTCATTTTACTTCTACGTAACTCAAAAAATGAATACTTTAACAACATTGCACGTAAACTGAAGTCATCTGACCTTTGCGCAAAAGACTGGTGGAAAACACTTCAAACATTTTTTCCGACTAACAAAAACAATTCAATTCCACCTCTTTTCGACGATCAATTAAGTATCTTTGTAGCAAATGACTCCTGTAAAGCCGATATGCTAAACAGGTATTTTGCAAACCAATGTTCAATTGACGAAAGCAACCACGAACTTCCAATAATCAACAATTCAAACGCTAACACTCTTCAGAATATTCATATAACACAGGAAGAAGTAACTGACTCAATCAAATGTCTTAAGTTAGGCAAAGCATCTGGCCCTGATGGAATTGATAATCGTATGCTAAAAAGAAGCAATGCATCAATTAAGCTACCCATTGTGTGATCTTTTTAACTCGTGTCTTAATACCCACAAAATGCCTTCTTGTTGGAAAATTGCTTATGTGTGTCCGATTTTTAAAAAGGGTGACCCAGCGAAAGCGTCCAATTATCGACCAATATCATTGCTAAATACTATTGAGAAGGTCTTTGAGAGGATATTGCATAAACACATTTTTAATTTTCTTCGAGATAATTCATTCTTTGCGCCCACTCAATCTGGCTTCTTGCCTGGTGATTCAACTGTTAATCAGCTTACATATATTTATAATACTTTTTGCAGAGCACTAGACAATGGCCTTGAGGTCAGAGTAATCATTTTTGATATAAGTAAAGCTTTTGATAAAGTATGGCATTAAGGTGTATTATACAAACTACAACAAGCAGGCATTCGTGGAAACATATTATCTTTCTTGACTAATTATCTTTCTGATCGCAAACAAAAAGTAATCCTACCGGGAGCCCACTCAATCCCTATTGAAATTCTCGCCGGTGTCCCTCAAGGTTCTATTCTAGGTCTACTTATGTTTCTTGTGTATATAAATGATATTATTGCTGATATACAAGCACATATACATCTGTTTGCTGACGACACTAGTCTGTTTATGGTCGTAAATTCGCCAAACGAATCTGCAGCCGTTTTGCAAACAGACATTGATAAAATATCCAGTTGGGTTGACAAATGGTTGGTATGTTTTAACCCCTCAAATCCGAATCAATGCTTATATCTCGAAAATTAAATAAACCATCTCATCCACCATTGACCATGCATAACGTGAATATACCCATCGTTGATGTCCATAAACACTTAGGTGTTTTTATCTCTAATGACTGCACTTGGCATGCTCATATTTCATACATAAAGGAAAAGGCTTGGACACGCGTTCATATAATGCGTCGGCTAAAATCAATGCTTGATAGAAAAACTCTCGAGAAAATATATTTTTCTTTTATAAGACCAATCCTTGAGTACTCAGACGCTGTATATGATAATTGTACGCAATATGAAAAAGATGACCTAGAAAAAATCCAAACCGAAGCGGCGCGAATAACGTCTGGATGCACACGCTTAGTCTCAATAGAAGAACTTTATAATGAGCTAGGCTGGGAAACTATCAGCCAACGAAGACGCAAACACACATTAATATTAATGTATAAAATGAACTCTAGTAATGTACCAAACTATTTGCAATCCCTTTTACCCGCTACAGTTGGATCGTTTAGCAATTACTCATTAAGAAATTCGTCACATCTCAAAACTATTCAAGCGCGAACGTCACTGTACTCAAAATTCGTTTTTACCATCCACTGTTTGTGAATGGAATAATCTTCCCGATGAAATAAAAAAACGCCGATTTGATAAATTCCTTCAAAATCAAATTAACATAGATCGACAGACTCCGAATCCGTTATTTACATACGGTGAAAGACGCTCTCAAATGTTACACACGCGCTTACGAACAAAGTGTAGCGCCTTAAACGAACACCTTTTCCGACGCAATATTGTTGCATCCCCGCTATGTCTATGCGGACTTCATGAAACGACGTCGCATTGCTTTCTTGAATGCACTCTGTATGTACATATTCGTGGCGAATTTCTGAACTCAAAATCCGCATATTCCGTTCCTTGCATTGAAACTATTCTATATGGAGACAACACTTGTGACTACTTAACGAATACTAAAATAGCCGGTGCAGTGCAGGCATTTATTATTAAAAGTAAGCGATTTGAAGCGTAATATGCTACTGAACTCGCGAGTCTCGCACTAATATGAGAGATTAGGAGAGAGAGAGAGAAAAAAAAAGGAGAGCCGAGAGAGAGAGAAACGAAAGAGAGAGAGAGAGGAGAGAGAGGAGAGAGAGAGAGAGAGAGAGAGAAAAAGAGAAGAGAAAAAAAAAAAAAGAAGAGGAAAAAAAAAAAAAGAGCAGAGATAGAGAGAGAGATTCGTACATAGTCTCTATATCTCTTCTATCTATCTCATCATCTGCAAACTCTCCTCTCTCTCTCGCATCGTCTCTCCCCCTCTCTCTCTCTCTCTCTCTCCTGCTTGTCTCTATCTCTCTCTTCTCTTCTCTCTCTCCCTCTCCCTCTCCCTCTCGCTCTCTCTCTCTCTCTCTCTCTCTCACTCTCATACACATCCCAAATGTCGACCTATTGCCTGTTTCTCACAAATGAAACTATACTCGTAGTTTATTTTTTTCTATACCCTTAACTTTGTTTATTATTTAAAATCCATGTCCGTCTAGCAACATGAAACTGTATCTGTATAGGGAGAAGAACAAAATAAGACATCGTCTCTCGTTCTAATCCTTTTCAAGCATGTTCTTATAATAAATGTTGTGTTCTATTCTTTGTAAAACAATGTACATTCTTTGAAATAAATATGTTTAAACTAAAATTTCGTCTGCATCATTTGTGAGCTTTGCTCACAAGTAAAAATTATTTATTTTCATGTCAATAAAATGAGTTTATACATTTTATTAAATCCATAAGTGAAGGAATATATCCATAGTATACAAATTTATAATATATTATACATGTAGTTAATACTACTCAAAAATAAGAATACACTATAAAAGTTATATTGGTTACCATGGAAAAGCCATAAATAATCAAATTATTGAAATTCTTTGTATACAAAGACATTTTTCATCGGTTTTTGTTAAGAAACTGATGCAAGAAAAAACTTCTTCCATTCCAAATGCAGATACAAAGTCATAGTGTGTATCTTAATAGATATGGACCCTTTTGCTGAATTTCTCTAAAATCAGTTTGCTGTAAATTTGGATCAGGTAAAAAACTAGCAATGCCATCATTTAAGCAGATGTAATGACACTGTTAAATATGTCTTAAAAATTGTACCATTATATTCAAAAGTTTGTATCTACTTTTCCCTAATATAATTATTGTTTGTTAAGAAGTTATATCAAGGTTAAAGCTGTCATGTAACCATGGAAACCAATTTCAATACAAAAACATAATTTATTTAAAAGATGTGAAAATACTATAATTTATTCTAAAGATGTGAGAGTAAAATAATTTATTTAAAAGACATGTCCATTAAATAAAATGTTAATTATACCTTGCAAACAATAATACACAACCTTATTAAACATTGCATTTTTCAATCTCTCAGTAATTCATTTATAATAGTAGTTCAATGATAATATAAATTTATAAGAATTCAAAACAGATCCCAAAATTAAGTACATACATAGACAAACATACTTTTATCAGTTTTGTTAAATTTTTACTTAATCTTTCAATTAGTGTTTAACATAGCAATCTTTAAAATGATCAAATACCAATATGTCCAAGAATCATAAATGTCAAGAGCTAGTACATAAAAATATTTAGCGTTATGGTTAATATGATAACCATTTTTAAATTCAAAACAATAATGCAGTTATTTAAAGTCCCTTTTGCTTAATTGAATATAAATTTAAAAATAAAACTTCATTATAAAATAAGTAAAGGTAAAAGGTAGCCTATATTCAAACATATTTCATAAATAAGAGTGAGGTCTTGCAGCATTGTCAAAGACTTTTCTTCATGAATATGTTTTACAAATGGCTGTATTAGGAGCTGTTATGTGTCACATAGTGTTGGCATGGTTAAAACTTCAAGTAGAATAGAAGGCAAATGCTTGTTTTGCACATTGTTCTAATTGTTCTCTTTTATATCACATGAATTAAGCAGAGAGGCAAAGTATTTCCTGTAGGTGTGGTATACAGTAAATGTATAAGTACAATTCTTCTCAAGAAGGTCATATATTTATTGACAACTTCTGCACAGTCTGACTTTTAATCTTCTGGCTGGCATGTCCGATGTTATTTATTTTGAACAAAAATAAGATGTAATCAGTTGTCATGATGTTAAGCAAAATTAAGTAATTTTACTGACAGACAATGACTGAATTAGAGTTTCCATATACAAAGTTCTTCAAAACAAAAATGTTATTTTATTGGAGAAAATTTTTAGGGGTAAAAGTATATAAATTATATAATTAACAGATGGAATTTCTCTTGCGATAATAAGAAAACTTTTGCAAACTTAATTTATTAAATTAAAATGTCAACAAAATATAACAGGAAATAAGAAAGGTCACGATCGCCATTTTACTTGCGTTTTTAGTTGAAAATATGTTGTTTTTTGTAATTATTTTGGGTATTTAACCATGAAAAGTAAAATTTATTAAAAGAAAAACACCTACATTGTTCAAATACAAGTTAAATCCAAACGTTATTATAAGCATCAAGCTAAAATCGGTGTCAACATTTGTTGAGGTGTTGTTTGTTGCTATAAAAAGGGAAGTAATAAGTCAGCTCATTAAAATTAAAAGGTCAAAATCAACTATTTGTTTGATAGAATATACGTTCAAGGACCAGTATCTGTCCTTTTTATATTACTGTCTTAAATACTATAAACAGTAAAATCACAGAAAGCATTAAGAATTTTAATCAAAATTAAGCGCAAGATTAGCGAAGTCAAGTCGGATGAGTTTTCTCATTATTTGACTTGCCAAAATTGGTGCCAAAAGTCTCGGGGCACGCCACAAATAATTTATCGTGTTTTGGTTTTTGATTAGCACAAAAATGTCGAAGTATATTAGCTGTATTATTCAATTTCTGGAGAGTGGTTGCTTCAGCTTCAATTAGGTTGGGCACTATGTTCGATAGTTAATTGTATACATTTGTTTATAAACTGATAAACTTATGTTGATGTTTGTTTGCTGGTATAATTTGTAATAATCCTTACAATGTCACACTTAAACTACTATGCTAGAAATATGACTTTCTGAAAATAATATGTATTCAGGGTAAAACTGAAATCTACAATTACTGTTACCTGATATTTAAAATTTTATCAACACGTAGCTGTGGGGTAATATAACTAGTAAATTCATTAACTGAATAGTATCCGAACACGTGCCTTACTGTTGTCAAGTTAATGTATATTTAAGTGTTTATGTTTGAATCTGTTATAAATATATTGTGGCATAACTTGTGATCTTTTACACATATTAATGTTTGACAGTATTGTTTGTTATTGCATAACTGTGTTGAGTATGTATGATTTTTCTCAATGTTTGAATATTAAAATTCTTAGTACCGGAATTGTTTTTCATCAACAAATAATGGTTTTATATGTGATTGTTTCGAATTATAAAACTAGTAACTAATCACACAGATATAATGTACTTTGCTCAAAAACAGGTTTTTATGCTCCTAAAAAATTATTTGGTGAGCACATAGTCGCCGCTGTTTCCGTCAGCACTTGCGCCCATCTGTCATGACGTCACAGTGTCATGCCCTGGATATATGTCAGAAATTATTGTCTTGAATTAAAGGAATCATTGTTGGGAGCTTCACTACATTTGATTAGTTGTGCATTAGTCGTTCTAGACGTAGACACGATTACACGATTTGTCAAAGACTTAGTGAATACATTTCTGTTACTCAGCTTTTCACGTTAAGTGAATTTTATCAACAGCCCTTAACATGTTCAAGACATTTCCCGTCAATGGATCCTTCTCTAGAAATAGAGAATGAAAAAGCGTCCACACCGTGCAATGCGTCCAGAATATATAATCTTCGTTAGGGACGTGCCGACCACCAGTTTAGTTTAAACCTATTTATTTTAGCTCGATTAGGCTTATTGAAACGTTCCTCTCCAGTCCATTGCCTGGGACTAGAACCAGTACTTGGTGCCTTTGGGGGACATCGAAGGAGCGTTCCCATTAAGGTTTCCAACCAGTGACCTCACGGTCGCTCTATGGACACCATATCCACTACGCCACGATAACAAGTTGTACGATTTATATACTATATTTAGCAGTCTGTTAAATGATTGTCGACCTGTCAAGAAAGCTTCTTTTTGCAAAATGTAATCCTGACTAATTTTCGACCAGCATTGTTGAATGATCAACAACCAACCTCAGCAAAGGAAAAAGTCCTAGAACTTACACTCTCTTGTGAAAACATGGCTGGTGGAGCCCACGAGAGGACAAAGTGGACCTACCAAGAACCATCTTGGTCATTCCAGAAATAAATTTAATGGATTTGCTTGCTCTCTCAGAATGACAGAAACATAGTTTGAGCGCTAGGAACCAAACGCAAGTCACGAAAAAAGTCCTATCCGAGCTCTGAGCACAGCTGCAAAGAAAGCGTCCGGTTGGCTACGGACCAACATGAAAGCAATGGTACACGAGCAATACTTGATCAGCACTGATACCTCGCGAGGAAAATAATGTTATTAACAGCTGTAAACCTATGATACGTGTGAAACAAGCAGCAAGCGTTGTCGTTCTTTGACACTTTACAGGCTTGTTTGTTTTGCGATGATCAATAAACATTGAACTTGGCTCTTCGAACATTTACACGAAATGCTATCATTTATACAAATACAAAACTGATCAAGCATTTTTTTTGCATAAACATGTATGCTACTCACTTCCACAAAACTCCAGATTTGGATTCATATACGAAAAGTATTTCGGTGCATTTGTAATATTTTTTTTTACAGAAGTGATACTCTTACATTGAACTTCGAAACATTTGTATTTAATGACAGTGGTTTTACGCTAATTTTCATTTTACAAACCTCGATCGGTGCGTTAACATTAAACCAGGTCGTATCTGTTCGTTTAAGTTATACCCAAACGTTAAGGAATGTATTTATTTCATAATGTATATACACCGGTTTTATCTTAACTTAGACAACACATTCTTATTTTTGTATGCATCTTCGCCTTTATAAATGTTTGAAGATAGTGTGTAGCATGGATTAAAATAGATCGCAGTTTATGCTTTCATTGTCTTTTTGGCATGCATAGCGCATATCTGATTAATCAACATGATTTTGATGCTGGTATGTATATTTGTATATTCGTTCTTACAAAAAACAACAGCTTCATCAACCAATAAGCGCAACCAAAACGCAATGAACCAGCCTATTGCAGTAGTAATACAATAGAAATTAAAACATTTTTATAGTTAAGATTATATTATTTAACGTGAATTGTTTTTATTTTTTATAGTTATTTTTTCTGTTTTAAAAAAGAAACTAAAACGTAATAAAATATTGAACCATGCTCCGTGTATTGAATTCTTATATTATTCACACAACTTGTTTGACTTAACAACAACTTTATATAAGACGATTAATAGTTGTTAATGCATACACCAAATCCGCGGGACAGAACGTTATAGGAAATATTTCGATTTAGTTGACAATAAGGTCAATAATATGGTCGCCGTGGCGAAGTGGATATGCTGTCCGAATAACTACCTGGAGGCCACATGTTCGATCCCCGCTGTGGGAGCGTTCTTGAGATCTCCCCAACGACACCAAGTACTGTTTCTAGTCACAGGATACAAATACTTACATATTCACCAACTCAGAACTGCTAATTAAACTGGCATACGCCCACAAACAGTTATTTGATGTTTAATGTTGTTCGCTTCATATTATATTGCATCAAACGGCTTGTTTAATCGTCTGCAATTTCTACTTGAGACATATTTTGTCATTACCCTCTTCGATGATTTCTATAAAGTAATTAATAATGTTTAAATGAGTTGATGAAATAATATTAAAAATGTCATAATACAACTTCATTGTGTAAAATGCAGTTACATCTATTCTTGGGGGATTATTAGACAGCATTGATGCAATAAAATATAATGTAGCTATGAGGTGTTTCAGTGGGGTTATCACATGCAAGTCAATATGGCGACGTCCATGCCGAGGCAGGTATTTTGCCCTGTTTATACCCTTTATTACTTGTATTAAATGTTTAAATGCCGCTCACTTTCCAGCAATATCAGCAAGAAAGTTACTAACGCTTATTTCGTATTAATATTCACTATATATCTCGACTTTTCTCGCTGCAAAATTTCTTAGCGGGATGACCTAATTAAAGCTCCACTAAGACAATTGGCGGGGAGTAAAGTCGAGATTTAGAGCGAATTTTAATACGAGATAAAAGCTTGTAACTTTCTTGTATTTTTTTATATTTCTAGAAAGTGGGCGGCATTTAAACAATTAATAAAAGTAATAAAGAGCATAAACAATGCAAAATACCTGCCTTGACTATCACGTTATTACCTCCATTGTGTTTGGCATTCACAACATCATCACTACCCGTCTTAATGGCACACAGCCAATAATATTAAGCGTCAAAAAACGTATTGGTAACTTTTTTTTTGTTATACGCAATTATTATAAAAAAAATAATCAAGACTATAATAAGCAAAATGCTTACTTAATAAGAAAAATATAGTTAGATGTTTACATAAAACAACAAAACGTATTTTCTGGTTTCGCCTTATAAAACCGGCGAACAACAAACATACTTCTATCAGTCACCAGACGCACTTCGACAATAGATAGGAAATTTCCGCAATCAGTTATCTCAGAGTTTATGTTCATACGTTTGCATCAGGAGTCCACATACAATTTAAACTCCCTGTGTTGTATTCTCATCATAACCTCCATACCCAGGGGAACAAGCATCCGTCCACACGTAACGATCTTTCGTTAATCTCGTGTAAAAAACTTTACCAATAATTCACCCGAGTTAAGCTACCTTGTCCGATTTTAGTGTGAGAACCCCAAAACAGCGCCTTCAAAATGTAAACGCTGTATGATCATGTCATTATTTTGGATAACATGACCCAAATTCAATCCAATATATGTTATATGCCCAACTGCGCTACCATTTCCCTACAGAGAATGACCTATTTTCACTGTCCATTAAAATAAACTCAGAAATAGTAGAACGTACTTTATGTATCCTTCTGTCTGGCAAGTTTAACAGTTTTCAAAAGTGCAACCTAGTACTCCAAACTCTATAATGGAACTTTAATAGATTTTTTGAGATTTTAACAAAATCTGACTATTTAAAACCTCTCAATCTCATGATCGCTTTAGCCTGAGTCATGTATATTGAACGTGGTTTTGTGCCTACTCAATTACACTTGACACACTATGTTTCACCATAAGCGCAAAAAGCTTACATTTCATAGTTATCGACACTTTATCTATGCAAGGCAGTCAGCGTATATTAAATGCTTAATGTTATATCACTCAATGCCGCTGATATATCAGAATAACTTTGACAAGTTAAAACGACGTGTAGAAATCATTTCTAATGGGCAGCATTCCGATAAAAAAAAACATTTACATTAGTGAACATAAAGTGTATTACATTCTGACCAAGTGTTTTCGAACTAACTCATAAAAAAACGAATTTCTAAAGAAATAAAGATGCTTAGAGATATACAAGTCGTTAAAGTTCATAATAACTAATGCTAATTTAAAATGCGTGCAATGCATGCAATTTAATGTAATGATTTCTCTTTTAGGTCTTTTAGTATGCAAACTAGCTATATCCTCGTTCATGAAAACAAAGATCGCTTGATTTTCGAGTTCAACTTATTTACAGATGTACATTTAACATATACCCGACGTCGTAGCGAAACGGACTACGCTTATACCTCGTCAGCCCCCAGTGATAACAACGCAATAGGTTACGCTCTCACATACACCTCAATGACGTTTTACAGGCCATTCGTAAATTGAGGCTATTAATAGATTCGGGAAAAAGTTAACGCTTATTTATATTCTCAATTTATAAAACGTTGAACATAAGTTCAACAATAACTTCAGCGATACGAAAGACAAAAACAAAAAAATGTTTCATAATCGCTAAACCCGAATTTATAATAATAATACGAATGACTGTTTTCGTAACCTCGTTCATGCTACTACAGCGGGTATTTCTGGAAAAAGTTCTTTGGTTCTCAACAGATAGCGGCGATCTTTTGTATTTACAGGTGCTAGCAACGCAATAGTAGAAGGTTAGTAGAAGGTTTAGCTTGTTTATATTCATAGTTCTCAATACATAGACAGTTGGATATGAGTTCATCAATTACTACAGGCATACTATAGGCAACCTCGAAAATGCTTTATAATCGCTAAAACAGAAAACAAATAAATATATTATATTAAATATATTTATAACAATAAATATCTTTTAAAAATGTAGTCGGCGGATACGCTGACTTTGAAATAAAGTTTGCAATTTACTTTTCTAAATAAATAAATATATTATATTAAATATATTTATAACAATAAATATCTTTTAAAAATGTAGTCGGCGTATATGCTGACTTTGAAATAAAGTTTGCAATTAATTTTCTAAATAAATAAATACAATTAAACAAAAGTTAAACTATTGTGTTGTGTTTTTCACTTGTAAGTCGCATATTCACCGCATGAAATGTGTGTTAGCATTGTCAAACCACACATTAGTGTGAGAGATAAAAAATATACTACGGGAGAGCACTTCATATGTGTCCTCATATGCCTTGTTATGCGTGTCTTTCTTCACTATCGAAATATATCGTATGTTGATATTTGATTTAAACGCAATTTTCTTGCGACATATTTAAATCACACGTCAATAGCGCCGTCATGCGAAAATGGGTTGTATGCGTTTCGGCAAGCGTTTGTTAAACCCAACTTGTGCTTTTGCGCAGTCAGGCCATAGGCGATGCTGTTCGCTATAAAATCACTTAATATGTTATGTTTCTCCTTACCAGAAGGAGAGATAGCTGAGTGGGCTATTTATATGATGGGCGCATATGAAATAAGACCCATTTTCGCATGACGAGGGTCATTACAAATCTCATTGCGAATTGAAAATGCCACATTTAAGAACAATGCTTTTAAATACAAAAATGATTTCAAAAAAGCAAACTTGTTAATAATGGCAGCCTATCCACACATTAAGGAATGATTTCCAGACGTGCTGACCAAGTACGGCAAACATTGTGGTATGCTAATTAAACGATTTTCTCTTATCGTGACACTATACTATTTCGCTAATGATTGTTTTTTCATCTTGGAGGCGAAAGTGAAATTCTGCGAGATGGATTGTAACGCCTAATTGTAACAGGGCCACAATTTGTGTCGTTTGAGCACACAGAGAGTAGTCCGGAATTCCTTACACTGAAAAGTGATACATCCTTTGAATTGAGCACATACGCAGTGATGTAGCGAAAATTCAGAGGTTGTATCTCGAATCAGCTTATTAAATATATGAAAATATTCATGCGTGTCTGTTGGCGTTATGTAAAAGTCACTAAGATGAAAACGGAGTAAAACAGCTATACCTATGTTTATGTCAGCGTTGTTGACACAGTGTGAACTGCTCGGGTAACAAGTAAATCATAAACAGCAATGTTTATATACTTTTATTCCAGCATATACAAGATACGAAGATTATTGCATATATTTAATTTGTATATGGTATCAAAAATTAAAAGTTTTGTACACGGAACATTCATTATGAATTTATATTCTTGGTGAGATAGTTATTTGATATTAGAAAAAATATTCCTTTAATATGATGGTGACTGCAAATTGTCTTTATATTAAGTTCTCATTGCCATTTTTATCATACTTTCTATGCTTTCAGAACGTCCAAAAAGCAAGTTGTTTTTATTTTGTCTAAGTTATTTCTATGAAATAATAAGGATGATAAAAAGTGCACACAAAACTCGACCCGTGCCCTATGACACACACTTTATAAAGTTGAATGGCATGTGTTCATTTAGAACTTGCGATTGATTTTGAAAAATGAAATGCGTGTTAAATTATGCAATTGCGAACATCTTCAGTGCCTTCAGCGCTTTGATTTATTTAAGACACAAAGGAACACTATAGCGTATATACCATTTTAGCATTATCATAAAACATAACGTAATTCATAATGTTTATAACACTAACATGACGTGGTAGAGTAAAACAATTTGAGCTGAAGATGTCTCGAATTTTAGTAATTCGTAGTTAAGTCTCGGATTTGGACTCGTAATGTTTGTGAAAAGGGACGCAGGACGCACGAAAATCTGATTTGTATTTCTTTGGCAACTGACAACTGAGGACACATACTGAGGAAAGTGTAGCCCACCACTGAGGACAGTGTGACCTGGCAATGAAGACAGCGTTCGGAAGGTCGATATATCCATTTATCGCTTGCAGAGATGCGAAGGATGCGTTGCTACGGCGTTCAATGCGTGCTTTATTCAGTGCCTCGTGCAGACGCCATATTCGATGTATTTGACATAAGGTCAAAATAATCACGACGGCATGGCATTCTATGCCTAGACACTGCGCGAAAAGTTTCTGGCGACTGCACAACGAGCACTTTTGCGTTCTTCATATATCTTTAAGGTCAAGAGTGCGCCGTGCAAAGGCAGGAAGAAGAAACTTGGGTTAAGTTGTTCAGCGACATTAAGAGAAATATTTAATTAGCGATAGCAATTACGTGAATCAGCGATAGTCATCACGTGCGCACACGATACTTACTGTATGGGTTAAGCTATTATGACGTTCGCTCTCAATAGTATAATAGTCGCAGGCGATAGTATTATGCATGTTCGCAATAAAATTACGAGCGCACGCTATAATTGTCATCTCGCCTGGACGAGTCACGTGGCTTAGAGGTTAGAAAATCTAGACAAGCTTACACCAAGTGGCTTCTTTGCCTTTAGATTGCCAATAGATAACGCGATATTCCGGATGATTTTTATGGACTTGTTCACTCTTTATAACACTGGTAAAAGAGGTTTGTGTCATATATTTATTATGCAAATGCAAAAAGTATTCGTTAAAAAAGCTATGCATAACGGGTATTTCGGTACTTTTAACACGTTTCCAAATGCTTGCGCTTTTACCGAAATCTAACCTGGCACTACGTATAATGGAGGCATTAGTAATAAAATAACCACTCTACACTGGTATTTACCCATGCTATTTACGAAAATGCTAACGAAAATTTTATCCATATGTATACGACACGAACAGCGCTTTATAACTGGATTTTCGCTTAAGTTTTACATGCTTTCTGATGCCGAGCGAGAACCGAATTCCCCCATGTTATTACGTATAAAAGTGATATTAATAATATTAAACATTTCAGAATGACACAACGGTGGTGTCGATACTTTTTTTCTTAAAATGGTAACATAAAATAGTTTTCAGTTGTTTCTGACAAGAAAAGCGATTCATAACGTTGATTTCGGTAAGTTACGCAAATACCGATATTCCCTATTAATTTACATATAAACGTGATATAATTCATACTTTATATTGCTTATATTAATTTTTCCGTTTTTGAAATAAATTAACTTTCTATTACTTTCTATTCTACTTATTGACGCTTCCACGCGCTCTTTTCAAGATCATAGTTCCGCGTTTGAAATTGTATCCATTAAATTCCTTTAACTTATTTATCTGGATACCGACTGTCCGAGCTACACAAACCTTATTTACAATGTTTCTTTATACTTCAGATCCTCTTTTATCGAACAAAAAAAAAAGAAACTCGTTGGATTAATGAGAATTATGCATTACGCTTGTCTAGGAAATGGCGGACAGGTCTTTAGTAACCGGTGCGCACGATTTATCGATCGATGATTGGTGGATCGATATTTAGATAAGAATCTGATTGACAGTTGGCGAAATGTCAATATAGTTATGTGAGAACAATAAAGCTATGGCGTGTGCATGTGATAGCTATTACGTGTGTACACAAGGGTGATTACGGGCTCATGCAATATCTATTACAGGCTTAAGCGATTTGTGATCAATGGGAATGTGTCTGATGATTAGTTATTTTTTACGTAAGCATGTGAAGTATTTATAAAACGAAAATGACGGAGCGATAACGCGAGATGACGATGCAATAATGCATAGTCTTGCGTTTTAAACCTTGTTAATACAAAGGTCAAACCTTTGAGAACATGATGGGAGATTGCGATATTATCCTATTATTCTTTTGCGAGTTTGAATCGTGATCTCACGTAATCGCGTCTTTATTGTGTGCCTTTGAATCGTTTTTTTCGCGTTTTTCGAAACAATGAGTGGCATTAACGGATTACTGCAACATACCCTTAATGCTTTACCAAACGCTATTAAATACATACAAAAATTAACAAGAGCTGTGGTGTAATCTCCTTGCTAGGAGTTCTTTTAAACACAGTGACGAATACCACTGGAGACGCCTTGCGCAGGTGCCGTACTTTTCCGCATATATTGAACTATCTGAAGGCAATCTGATTTAAAATCACGAACTATTTCACAACTTTATAATGTGCATGAATAATCAGAGTTTTTATTTAAGACTCAAATGAACAATATAGCGTATAGACCGTTATATTATTATCATAAAACATCACGACCATCTTAGTATTGACACCACTAACATGACTTGGTTGAGTAAAACAATTTTCTAGCTGAAAATGTCTTGAATTTAAGTCATTCGTAATTAAGTCTCGGATTAAGACTGTAAATGTTTGTGAAAAGGGACGCAGGGCCAAGAAAAACTGATTTTTATTTTTTTGCAACCGACCACTGAGGACAATGTAACACACTACTGAGGACAATGTGACCCACAACTGAGGACTATGTGACCTGCCACTATTGACAGTGTATGAAAGTTCAACATTTCTATTTAAAATGTCTTAATTTAAAACATGGAAATATACACATGTACATATGCATTTTAAAAGTTGACAAGCTAGCTTTTAGCAAACGCTTAATTTATTATGCCACGACTGCACATTTACGTTGGAGACGCTGACGTGATATTTTTAAGTGTTATCGGATACCCATCCGATAACACTTTTAGGCTCCGCCCATTAATGACATTGTTTAACTCCGCCCGAATTTGAGTTCATCATTCTAATTTCTAGCGTTCCATGATTATAATACTAAGTCCCGCCCACTCGGAGAACTACTTTTTGTAGGCGTGGAATGTCGCTCATTTCATTAAAATGTAAACAAACCAATCCATTCATATTTTATTCACAACATTAATAAACATGTAGTATTTATTGAAAAAACTCACATTATGTTATGAAAGTAAAATAAAAACGAAAAATATGAATGAAAAAAGCAGTAATCAATAAAAAAGAACACAAATACTAATTGGGCCGCTACCATCATTTTGTGCAGACGACCGCAACAGATTTTAACTAAAAAACTAACAATAATCATGTAAAGGTTTAACTAAATGTAACAAAAAAAAGACTGAACAGGTGTTTGATTTAAATCATGTCTGATTTAAATCATGTCTGATTTTCCAAATTTCAACATTGATTTTGAATGGTTAAATGAATATGAAAATAAACAGGTAATTTTGAATGTGACCGAAGTCGACCACAACATAATGTCAGAATTCAATATCGACCCTTCATTTTTTGATGATGACATGGAAGAACCATCCTGTAACAGAAGAGAAAATTCTAGTCTCAAATGAGATAAAAGACAAGGGACAAAATTGTCACAAAACCAGGTTTTCATTGTGAAAAAAAAATCTGATAAAGGGAGAAAACTCAAACTGAACTTTTGAAATGACCAAAAAAAATTAACCCCCTTTGTAAGTTTTTTTTTTTTTTAATCTATTTTTAGTCGTGGCGACCTTGACATTGGAGATATTGACGTGATTCTTTCGTGGGACACACCGTCCCATGATGGTGAACAAATGTGCCAAATGATTTTAAAATCTCACAATGAATGACATAGTTATGGCCAGGACAAGCTCATTTATGGCCATTTTTGACCTTTGAACTCAAAGTGTGACCTTGACCTTGGAGATATCGACGTAATTATTTCGCGCGACACACCGTCCAATGATGGTGAACAAATGTGCCAAATGATTTTAAAATCTGACGATGAACGACATAGTTATGGCTCGGACAGGCTCATTTATGGCCATTTTTGACCTTTGAACTCAAAGTGTGACCTTGACCTTGGAGATATCGACGTAATTATTTCGCGCGACACACCGTCCAATGATGGTGAACAAATGTGCCAAATGATTTTAAAATCTGACAATGAACGACATAGTTATGGCCCGGACAAGCTTGTTCCGCCAGCCCGCCAGCCAGCCAGCCAGCCCGCCAGCCAGCCAGCCCGCCCGCATTCGCCAATCTAATAACCAGTTTTTTCCTTCGGAAAACCTGGTTAAAAATGATCATTAATCAAAAGAAATAAAAGGCTTTGTGCCAATAAGCCTAGGAGACATTGACAAATACAATGCTCAGCAAAAAAACAAAAACACAGTCAGAAAGCATGACTCAAATTTGAAGAAGTTGAAAACATTTTTAAAACAGCAACAATTACCTACTGATATAACACAAATTGAAATGAAAGAACTTGATAACATCTTATGCATGTTCATTTTGTCTATAAGAAAAGAAAATGGTGACGAGTACGAAACAACCTCACTGAGATCTTTTGTATCAAGTATAGACAAGGAACTTCAACTTAATAATTATCAATTCACCATCGCTAAGGGACAGCGCCAAGGATTCCCACGGTTCAGGGAAACACTTTCGGTAAGTTAATAAATGCAAATTATGCACTTCATTAATATTTTATTTATATGTTGTTTAATTTTTGAATGTTCGTAAAACTATCAATGACACAGGGCTTTTTTCCTTTCTGTGAGAATTGCAATTTTTCTCATTTTTAGAAAATTGGCAACTTAAATTTTCACAATTTCAAGAAGCAACTAAAAATTTCTCAATTTCAAGAAGTTTGCGACTCAAATTATCACAATTTTAGAAAGTGTGCGACTCATTTATTTAACAATCTAGAAAGTTTGCGACTCATTTGTTGAACAGTCCTTGACTCATTATAAAAAAAGCCGTGTGACAATGTATCAACTTAATCCTTTGCATGCTGGGAAATTTGTCGTCTGCTAAAATGTCGTCTGCTGAATTTCTAAAATAAGCATTTTCTTCGAATTTTTTTCAAAGAATATTATCAGAATAGCAAACAGTTTGGATCCAGATGAGACGCCACGTTCTGGGGCGTCTCATCTGGATCCAAACTGTTTGCAAAGGCCTTCAAAATTTGGTTCCCGCACTGAAAGGGTTAATTACTAACACACAAATACTATAATTTTGACATTAAAAATGATTGAAGGTTACTTGATTTTCAAACCTTCTTCCAGTCTAAAAGGAAAAAAGTTAAGAAAGAAGGTAAAGGAAACAAGGCGAATGCGGCCCAACCAATAGAGCAGCATGAAATTCAAAAGCTCTACGATGAAGGGCAACTTGGTAATGGAAGTCCACAGGCCATAATAAACTCTCTATGGTTCCGATTCACAACAAACTTCGGCATGCGGAGTGTGGAAGAACATTACAATTTACGGTAAAAAATAAAATTTCAAACTTGCTGGAATACAGAATATATACGATGCATCTTGACTTATAACTATTACTTAAAAATGCAAATTTTTCTGTCACTTTTTCTGTCTTATAAATATAAAGGCAAACTATGCCTTATAACACATTAACAATTCAACTTTCCAGTGTCTGCAATTTAGATTGTACATGTACATGTATCTAAAAATTTGTTCGTAGAGTGTTCTGTCACCACAACTTTAACTGAAAATAACATTGTTTTCACTGGTCGTCAACCTGAAAATAAAAAAAATAAGCCCTTAGAAAAAACTAAACCAAACAGCAAATAACAGAACTGCTCGAGTAATAAAAAAATAACAATTTATTGTTGAACAATTAATTTAACTTGAAATCTATAACATTTGAATATAAAACATTAAGAAAATATAGCATAAAAAACTACCCTCGAAAGTAAAGTAGAAAAAAGAAAGGTTCACCTTTCCGAATTAATTAGATGGGGTGATGTGAAGCTGTGTCGAGACGTAGAGGGAGATGAGTATCTGGAGTTGGTCGAGAGGCAGACAAAGACTCGAACGGGTGCAACTGACGAAGCAAGAACTGTGCCGCCAAGAATTTGGGCCAATGATGAAGACCCATCCAAATGTGTTGTCGCAACTTACAGGTTCGTTGTTTCTATAATGAAAATTGAAATAGACAGATATTATATTCTAGAGAAAAAAAAAATGTCCAAATAAGTTAATCCACATGATTTTTATATACAGAATTGAAAAAACCCTCTTATACGATGCAGATAAATAAATTGTTAAAAAAAGTTATATATAAACTAAATTTATTTCATAAAATTTCTTTAAACTTTTAAATTTGTATTATAGAATATATGCGTCAAAACGGCCCCATCGGTTTTCCGAGCCCAGCGACCCATTTTACTTGTCAACAAGTACAAAAGCCAACATCACTGCGACTACTGGAAATGAGCAATGGTTCATCAGCATGAAAATGGGGCATAAAAAAAATTGCACAAATTATGAAACACATGTGCATTAATTCTGGAATCAGTAGAAAACTTACAAATCACTCTGCCAGGAAGCACATGGTTCAGAAGCTGCGGGATTCAGGATGCTGCCCCACGGATATAATGCAAAGGGTGCTGGAGGTTTCGGTAAATGACAAGTTCGGTAAATTGATTTATATAGTAAAAGCCGTGGAGGTTTCGGTAAATTGATTTTATAGAGGAGGTATACCTACAACGAGGTGTTAATGACACCTATTATCGGCTTACAATAACATTAGAGGCATTTATTTGCAAACTGTGGATTAATTTTTTAGTTGAGTAATTAATGCTATGCCTAAGGTAAAGAATGAAGGGAAATGAATGAGCTACCTCTGAAAAACGAATTCTGTTAGGAAATTTTTGGTTAATTTTACGATTTAAATAACGCAATACTGTTGTTTTTTTAATTGGTGCTTTTATTTAAATAACATAATAGTAACATAATAGTAATACGAAGTAATGATTTATGGCGGAATCAATGTAAGCTCTTCAATTAAGTTTAATGCTATTTTAAAAAGTTTCTTGTAAAATATGATTTAATAAAAATGATTTCATGTTGAATTTTATATTTATTTATATGTTTTATTATTTCTTTCTGGTTGAGAAAAACACAAGAAAAAAAACAATATATACAATTTAATACGTGTACGTAATTAATAAAAAAGTAATTTAATGATACGCGTTATGTTTTATAATTATGTTAAGTGCGCGTGCCATTGAACGTTGAGTTAAGCGAAGAGATACACATAATTGAAAACTGATAAAAATGACATCTAACACAACGCCAGCAGAATGAATACACTGTGTAATAGCAAGCTGCTGTGATGATCATTATCTTATCAACTTAATACACAGGCACCTGGCTACTGTACTGGAACAATGGGTTTTACGGCCAAAATAACTGATATCATTTTTTGCCTAAACAAATCGGTTCAATAAAAAATAATAACTGATTTACTTTGTAATCCGTTATTTAGCAACAAGTAAAACATGGATACAATAAATATATTTCATGTCATTTAAAACAATAATGAGGGAGTAATCACATATTAATAAGATACATTTTTGACACACTACAATATTAATACGACACATTATTATCATTCAGATTTTCCGCATGCTGATTTAATTTAATTACATTTCTAATACAAATGAGATACATGTACGACACAACTCAATTTAATGTTACATTTCAACCATATCAGTCGTTCATCGTTCAAGACTCGTCGTTGTCGAGCATGTGGTGGACCGCTGTGGATGGTCCCAGGGCATTGATGTGGCTGATGATCATTTCTTATTTGACAATGACCATTATAATTTTATAATTACCCAATTACATAATAATGTTATTTTTACCACAAATAAACATCCTTTGATGTCACCACCAGTATTTTTGGTAAACATGATTAAAGAAGGAAAACGTTTGTTTATTTCTCAGTTTGAAAGTTACTGGTCGTGTATGTAAAAACTCGGCCACCAGTGTTAAAGCATGTTCACGATCTAAACATACATATCTAGATTATTTTAAGAATAATACCTTATGTGCTGACCTTATTGTAGGAAAAAGAAGCAAGAAATTTATTTATATAAGAAACAAACATATTTGATCTTAGTATTTTAAACCACCGAAACTTAACCATTATATAAACATGAGGTAGTTTGCTAACATAATGAATATGTTGCCCAGCTCTTGCCACGTGGAGGCCACCTCTTGTAAGAGCCACATTATTATATTTTTTTTAACTGATACGCTTTAATTAAGGTTTTTATCAACTAATTGTTTAAAAACATATATAAAATACAAAACGATCATGACCTAAAGATAAACTTTTAATATATAATTTACCTCCATCGATTAGAATATCAATAGGTTGCAAGCCTGGATAATTAATAATAACACTTTGCAAACATCTCTAATTTGATAAAATCAAGTCCGTACATTTAAACAGATAAATTAATTAGTGCCAAACAACTCAATTAATGTACATCAAAATTAATCCACAGTTTGCAAATAAATACCTATAATGTTATTGTAAGCCGATAATAGGTGTCATTAACACCTCGTTGTAGGTATACCTCCTCTATAAAATCAATTTACCGAAACCTCCACGGCTTTTACTATATAAATCAATTTACCGAACTTGTCATTTACCGAAACCTCCATAACCCAATGCAAATCAGTGGACACAAAAACGTTCAAAGCATAATTAACTATAGCAACATTTCCCTTCAGACTCAAAAGAAATGTTCCAATATTTTGGCAGGTACTAGCATTGCCAAAAGCAACGAATCCATTGCATCAAACATGTCCCAAAGCATGATGCAGCGCGAAAGCATCGCCATTTCATCTTCGTCCCATTCACAACTGGCAGCACTTCTGAATCCTGGACAACAACAGCTTCCTCAAGAAGTTACAGCAACTTTAAATCCAGAAGCAATCTCTTTCCCCACCCACTTTGACTCGACACGTGGGGGTCTGTTTTTTGGGGCAACAGTGAACATTTCAAACTTAAATGTTTACTACGGTGATGCCAAAAATGCCAAATAAGTAACTGATTTAAAATCCAATGTAAACGTAATGTTAAAATCCCGTTCGATATTGTTACTGTCCATTTTCTTGTTTCAAATTTTCACACAACACTGTTGACACGTTCGCCATGAAAATGGCCGTTAGTTTGTTTGTAAAACTTACATGTACAAGGCAAATATGTTCGCATAAAATATATTGTAAATTTATATTTAGTGCAGAAATTTTAATTTAAAGTATTGATTTCTGAAGTCATTTTACTTTTTATTTTGTTAAATTATGTGCGTTAAAATGTTCTTGTTTATTGTTAACTTTTGAACTATTTTTAATGTGGAAATATGCAGACGCTAGCGGATGTAATAAGGCCGCGTCTAATTTGCATATTAAACTACCGTAAATCAATAAAAATTAGCGGTGGTATGTTTTCGTTACCTCGTTGAAATTTGCTTTTTTGCTTTTTATGTGGCATAATAAATAGAATATATGGTTGGTGACTTTTGATATCATGTGATATCAGACTCGGCCGATATGGCGTGTGAAAAGGCTCGGCAAGCCTCGCCTTTTCCTACGCCACATCAGCCTCGTCTGATATCACATGATATCAAAAGTCACCAACCATATATTCTCTATATATCCGTATGTGTTTTTGTTTGGTGGCTACTTCCTGCCATCTTTCTGGCGTATTAGCGGGTATGAAGCACGCCAAAATCAACACGCCGATGGCTCCGACCCTACAACTTTTCTAGCGCGTCTATACTTCGCTTGCAGAGATGAAGATGCCAAAGATGTGTTGATACGGCGTTCCAAACACGATCTTTTCAGTTCCTAGTGCCGACTTCATATTCGACGTATTAGAAATAAGGTCGAAACAATCGCGGCGACATGGCGTTCTATGTATAATCACTGCGCAAAAAGTTGCTGGCGACTGCACAACGATTACTTTTGCGTTCTTCATATATCTTGGAGGTGGCGTGCAGACGCCGATATACTGTAACTTGGGCCTAATGGTTCAGCGACATGTAGAAAACTATTTCATTAACGATTACGTGAATATGCGATATTCATCACGTGAACACACAAGACTGATTGTCTGCGTTACGCTATTATAACGTGTGCTCTTGAAAGTATTTAATGTGCAGGCGATAGTATTAATCATGTTCAGAGCTGTGATGTAATCTCTTTTCTAGGAGTTTTTTTAAACAAACAGCAGTGACGAATACCACTGGGGCCGCCTTGCGCATGCGCCGTACTTTTTCCGCATATTTGTTTAAAAGAACTCCTAGCAAGGATGTTACTTCAAATCTGTTGTTAATTTGTGTATGCAATTAATAGCGGTGGATAAATCATTTATGGGATGTTACAGTTTTCCGTTAGTGCCATTTAGACAATTTGCATTGTCGACCTCTATATGCAGGTGCGAAAATGCGAAAACACGATTCATAGGCACAAAAAAACGACGCGATTACGCGAGATCACGATTCAAACATGCACATGCATAATAGGTTAATATCGTAACCTCCCATCATGTTCTCAACGTTTTTACCTTTATGTTCGCAATGTCTAAAACGCGAGATTTCGCATTGTCGTCTTATTATCATCGAATCGTTTCTTCGCGATGATTTCGCCATCACAATCCTGAGAGAGTGTGGGCTGGGCAAGAGAGAGAGAAAGAGCGGGATAGTGATTTTATCAATTCTAAACAAATGTTTCTAGTGGTGATCCGAAGGATATTTATTTTGTGTTCGCGCGTAACTCAAAATATTGTTTAGTGGCCACATGCAGTTAAATATAATTATAAGAAATTGTTAAATCTTATTAAACTAAATTTAACTACGGAGTTCGACTTAGATGAAAAAAATAATTTGCGGTTTTTCATTTTACCTTTAAATTGACCAGTAAGAGCGCTGTATGGCATTTATGAAGGGAAGTAACATTTGCAAGTTATTTTAAATGAGTGGATAGATAGCTTACAGGAGCTTTGTGTACGACTATTACTCAGATAAATAACTCAAAGTATAGTCTACTGTCCTGCGTGTTTAGCAGATGACATATCGATGTAGTTCATTGTGTTATACTATTCGGACTATCTACGAATGAAACGAATGTATATATTACAATTCATGCTGTTCTTTCGTCATCTGTTGTCGAAAAACACAATTTTCATCGAAAAAGCAAATTGAATTAAACGAATTAATTTCTCATTTTCGATGTAGATTCGATAGATGGCGAAGTAAGTACACGTTTTTGTCAGAAGAGAGTTGATTATGCATTTCTGAGTTTTGGATTGACTGAGCGGTACTCACGTTCACTTTAAACCATTAACAGCGAGGTGGTTTGACTCGTTATGATACAAATGCAACTTATTTATTATTAAATTAATGAAAAACATTATAAATCATTCTATGAAAAAGCACACTATAATGTTACGGGCATCATTATGTATATGGCACAGGATCGGTGTATATTGAGACAGTAGAGAATTGATGTTGCGCTTGTGCATTAAAATGTTCTGTATCCGCTTTCACGGAAAATAACACATTTAGGCGTAAGTAAACCATACCTGATATATTAGATTTATCTGATAATCCAATCAAAATATCTGTATATAGCAAGGACTTTATCCGAACAATATCATCATCAGAATTGATTATGTATTCATATTCGGTTACTATATTAGCAACTTACCGTGTTTTAATGAAGATAATTAATATAATAATAAAAAAGCAGGTTTACTATGACAGAGGGGCAATATAATAAAAACTGTGGGATATGCTCTCCGACAGAGGTGTGTAAGTCCTCATTGGTAGGGCTTTGTCCAGTTTGAAACAAAAACAAAGTGTATGTACTTATATATCAGATATATTTGAGAAGTCTACGTTGTCAAATATCAAAGAATAATATTTCTTATTATGAAAATAACATAACACACAGTGATTAATAATACATTTTTTATATAAAGATTTTTTTATTTAAAGATATTCGTGTGTGATGTCCTCAGAAAATGGTGTTTGAAGTCCTCACTGGCTGTGTGTAAGTTGCCCTCAGTGTTTGGTTTGTCCTCAGTGATAGGTCTGTCCTCAGTGTGAAGTGTATTTCGGTTTCACAAGCAGTCCTTTCATCTAGAAGAATGGATTGGAAAAAAGTTTCATTTATACTGCTCATCTGTTCAGTCGCGGCATTTCAATTTAAATACAAATCAAACAGTTACATTGAACATATTACTTTTAGACTTTTGCATTCTTTTTCTTTAATTAAATTAATTATATTCAAACGCGTCACAGTTTGAATAAAAAATCCAAAAAAAAGGATTTGCATTGTTTTGTGTCGGCCATCTTGGCCAAGTTAAATTTAGTTACTAATTGAATCAACGTGATTAAAATCCAAGATTGAAGATAAAAATTAAGAACGCATGTTTATGTATGTATCTAGTTCAATATATAAGTAACCGATGACTAAAATGCCGACCACGCATGTGTACACTTGTATATGTCATTTTCGACTGTTTTTGGAAGCCATCGATCTTTGAACGCGCCGTTTCTATAGATGGAATTTCGTGGCCTACAATTTATTTCCGCAGGCAACGAAGCAGAAGCAATATATTTATTTTATTTATTTTTTCTCTTTGATATGTCAGTCTTTGTATCTTTCACTTAAAAAAGGTTTTAGTACACTTGGTGTGTCGTTGTTGTTTATCAATCCAAATATAATCTGACTCCAATAATTAGGCATTGCCACTAACACATAGAAGCTGCAGGATAGGAATTCCTATCTAAGATACGTTGTATATTGTGCGCCAATCAACATGTGCGATACAACCAATTGGAGTATCACAGTAATGTAATATTCCATTTTTATGTAAATGTTTAACCCATTTATGCCTAGCGTCTAGAAAAAAGGCCTTACCAAACAGCGTGTATACCCAGATTAGACGCCGCATGATGCGGCTTCTCACCCGGGTCTGCGCTGTTTGCTTAAAGGAATTTCTGTAAGAAATATTCTAAATATAGAAATAAATATACTAGATATCCCTAATTTTGGAAATAAATTGATCCAATTTAGAAGGATGGGAGAGTCCACTTGGCATAAATGGGTCAAGTAGACGATTAATACTCTGAGTCCACTTGGCATAAATGGGTCAAGTAGACGATTAATACTCTTTTCATCAGTGTAATGCCTTTAACAATTAAGTTAGAGAATGGATTATATACTGAGTTTCCAAGTGATTTGTAAACCGGATTTATCAAGTTGTAATATGTTCATCCAAATTTGTTAACCATGCTTACCAGTTTTACTTCTTGCAGATCAAGCTTATCGTCAGCTAAAAAGAACACATTTTCAAAAGTATAAAACAATAGGAGGTTACCCATAAGCCATAATTATGACATGTATCATTGTTACAAAGAATATGATATTTCGTATGCACCACGATTCAATTAAGACATACAGCTTTTTTTTAACGACACGTTCGATAGCAAAACTATCTAAAAGAGTTGGATATCAAATGCCCAAATATCATACATGTGTATTCGACGGACGGTTAAAAACATTGTCATCTACAGCATTCCGATAAAAAAAAATTTTACATTAGTGAACATAAAGTGTATTACATTCTGACCAAGTGTTTAACTAACTCATAAAAAAACGAATTTCTAAAGAAATAAACGCTTAGAGATATACAAGTCGTGACAGTTCATAATAACTAATGCTAATTTAAAATGCGTGCAATGCATGCAATTTAATGTAATGATTTCTCTTTTAGGTCTTTTAGTATGCAAACTAGCTATATCCTCGTTCATGAAAACAAAGATCGCTTGATTTTCGAGTTCAACTTATTTACAGATGTACATTTAACATATACCCGACGTCGTAGCGAAACGGACTACGCTTATACCTCGTCAGCCCCCAGTGATAACAACGCAATAGGTTACGCTCTCACATACACCTCAATGACGTTTTACAGGCCATTCGTAAATTGAGGCTATTAATAGATTCGGGAAAAAGTTAACGCTTATTTATATTCTCAATTTATAAAACGTTGAACATAAGTTCAACAATAACTTCAGCGATACGAAAGACAAAAACAAAAAAATGTTTCATAATCGCTAAACCCGAATTTATAATAATAATACGAATGACTGTTTTCGTAACCTCGTTCATGCTACTACAGCGGGTATTTCTGGAAAAAGTTCTTTGGTTCTCAACAGATAGCGGCGATCTTTTGTATTTACAGGTGCTAGCAACGCAATAGTAGAAGGTTAGTAGAAGGTTTAGCTTGTTTATATTCATAGTTCTCAATACATAGACAGTTGGATATGAGTTCATCAATTACTACAGGCATACTATAGGCAACCTCGAAAATGCTTTATAATCGCTAAAACAGAAAACAAATAAATATATTATATTAAATATATTTATAACAATAAATATCTTTTAAAAATGTAGTCGGCGGATACGCTGACTTTGAAATAAAGTTTGCAATTTACTTTTCTAAATAAATAAATATATTATATTAAATATATTTATAACAATAAATATCTTTTAAAAATGTAGTCGGCGTATATGCTGACTTTGAAATAAAGTTTGCAATTAATTTTCTAAATAAATAAATACAATTAAACAAAAGTTAAACTATTGTGTTGTGTTTTTCACTTGTAAGTCGCATATTCACCGCATGAAATGTGTGTTAGCATTGTCAAACCACACATTAGTGTGAGAGATAAAAAATATACTACGGGAGAGCACTTCATATGTGTCCTCATATGCCTTGTTATGCGTGTCTTTCTTCACTATCGAAATATATCGTATGTTGATATTTGATTTAAACGCAATTTTCTTGCGACATATTTAAATCACACGTCAATAGCGCCGTCATGCGAAAATGGGTTTTATGCGTTTCGGCAAGCGTTTGTTAAACCCAACTTGTGCTTTTGCGCAGTCAGGCCATAGGCGATGCTGTTCGCTATAAAATCACTTAATATGTTATGTTTCTCCTTACCAGAAGGAGAGATAGCTGAGTGGGCTATTTATATGATGGGCGCATATGAAATAAGACCCATTTTCGCATGACGAGGGTCATTACAAATCTCATTGCGAATTGAAAATGCCACATTTAAGAACAATGCTTTTAAATACAAAAATGATTTCAAAAAAGCAAACTTGTTAATAATGGCAGCCTATCCACACATTAAGGAATGATTTCCAGACGTGCTGACCAAGTACGGCAAACATTGTGGTATGATAATTAAACGATTTTCTCTTATCGTGACACTATACTATTTCGCTAATGATTGTTTTTTCATCTTGGAGGCGAAAGTGAAATTCTGCGAGATGGATTGTAACGCCTAATTGTAACAGGGCCACAATTTGTGTCGTTTGAGCACACAGAGAGTAGTCCGGAATTCCTTACACTGAAAAGTGATACATCCTTTGAATTGAGCACATACGCAGTGATGTAGCGAAAATTCAGAGGTTGTATCTCGAATCAGCTTATTAAATATATGAAAATATTCATGCGTGTCTGTTGGCGTTATGTAAAAGTCACTAAGATGAAAACGGAGTAAAACAGCTATACCTATGTTTATGTCAGCGTTGTTGACACAGTGTGAACTGCTCGGGTAACAAGTAAATCATAAACAGCAATGTTTATATACTTTTATTCCAGCATATACAAGATACGAAGATTATTGCATATATTTAATTTGTATATGGTATCAAAAATTAAAAGTTTTGTACACGGAACATTCATTATGAATTTATATTCTTGGTGAGATAGTTATTTGATATTAGAAAAAATATTCCTTTAATATGATGGTGACTGCAAATTGTCTTTATATTAAGTTCTCATTGCCATTTTTATCATACTTTCTATGCTTTCAGAACGTCCAAAAAGCAAGTTGTTTTTATTTTGTCTAAGTTATTTCTATGAAATAATAAGGATGATAAAAAGTGCACACAAAACTCGACCCGTGCCCTATGACACACACTTTATAAAGTTGAATGGCATGTGTTCATTTAGAACTTGCGATTGATTTTGAAAAATGAAATGCGTGTTAAATTATGCAATTGCGAACATCTTCAGTGCCTTCAGCGCTTTGATTTATTTAAGACACAAAGGAACACTATAGCGTATATACCATTTTAGCATTATCATAAAACATAACGTAATTCATAATGTTTATAACACTAACATGACGTGGTAGAGTAAAACAATTTGAGCTGAAGATGTCTCGAATTTTAGTAATTCGTAGTTAAGTCTCGGATTTGGACTCGTAATGTTTGTGAAAAGGGACGCAGGACGCACGAAAATCTGATTTGTATTTCTTTGGCAACTGACAACTGAGGACACATACTGAGGAAAGTGTAGCCCACCACTGAGGACAGTGTGACCTGGCAATGAAGACAGCGTTCGGAAGGTCGATATATCCATTTATCGCTTGCAGAGATGCGAAGGATGCGTTGCTACGGCGTTCAATGCGTGCTTTATTCAGTGCCTCGTGCAGACGCCATATTCGATGTATTTGACATAAGGTCAAAATAATCACGACGGCATGGCATTCTATGCCTAGACACTGCGCGAAAAGTTTCTGGCGACTGCACAACGAGCACTTTTGCGTTCTTCATATATCTTTAAGGTCAAGAGTGCGCCGTGCAAAGGCAGGAAGAAGAAACTTGGGTTAAGTTGTTCAGCGACATTAAGAGAAATATTTAATTAGCGATAGCAATTACGTGAATCAGCGATAGTCATCACGTGCGCACACGATACTTACTGTATGGGTTAAGCTATTATGACGTTCGCTCTCAATAGTATAATAGTCGCAGGCGATAGTATTATGCATGTTCGCAATAAAATTACGAGCGCACGCTATAATTGTCATCTTGCCTGGACGAGTCACGTGGCTTAGAGGTTAGAAAATCTAGACAAGCTTACACCAAGTGGCTTCTTTGCCTTTAGATTGCCAATAGATAACGCGATATTCCGGATGATTTTTATGGACTTGTTCACTCTTTATAACACTGGTAAAAGAGGTTTGTGTCATATATTTATTATGCAAATGCAAAAAGTATTCGTTAAAAAAGCTATGCATAACGGGTATTTCGGTACTTTTAACACGTTTCCAAATGCTTGCGCTTTTACCGAAATCTAACCTGGCACTACGTATAATGGAGGCATTAGTAATAAAATAACCACTCTACACTGGTATTTACCCATGCTATTTACGAAAATGCTAACGAAAATTTTATCCATATGTATACGACACGAACAGCGCTTTATAACTGGATTTTCGCTTAAGTTTTACATGCTTTCTGATGCCGAGCGAGAACCGAATTCCCCCATGTTATTACGTATAAAAGTGATATTAATAATATTAAACATTTCAGAATGACACAACGGTGGTGTCGATACTTTTTTTCTTAAAATGGTAACATAAAATAGTTTTCAGTTGTTTCTGACAAGAAAAGCGATTCATAACGTTGATTTCGGTAAGTTACGCAAATACCGATATTCCCTATTAATTTACATATAAACGTGATATAATTCATACTTTATATTGCTTATATTAATTTTTCCGTTTTTGAAATAAATTAACTTTCTATTACTTTCTATTCTACTTATTGACGCTTCCACGCGCTCTTTTCAAGATCATAGTTCCGCGTTTGAAATTGTATCCATTAAATTCCTTTAACTTATTTATCTGGATACCGACTGTCCGAGCTACACAAACCTTATTTACAATGTTTCTTTATACTTCAGATCCTCTTTTATCGAACAAAAAAAAAAGAAACTCGTTGGATTAATGAGAATTATGCATTACGCTTGTCTAGGAAATGGCGGACAGGTCTTTAGTAACCGGTGCGCACGATTTATCGATCGATGATTGGTGGATCGATATTTAGATAAGAATCTGATTGACAGTTGGCGAAATGTCAATATAGTTATGTGAGAACAATAAAGCTATGGCGTGTGCATGTGATAGCTATTACGTGTGTACACAAGGGTGATTACGGGCTCATGCAATATCTATTACAGGCTTAAGCGATTTGTGATCAATGGGAATGTGTCTGATGATTAGTTATTTTTTACGTAAGCATGTGAAGTATTTATAAAACGAAAATGACGGAGCGATAACGCGAGATGACGATGCAATAATGCATAGTCTTGCGTTTTAAACCTTGTTAATACAAAGGTCAAACCTTTGAGAACATGATGGGAGATTGCGATATTATCCTATTATTCTTTTGCGAGTTTGAATCGTGATCTCACGTAATCGCGTCTTTATTGTGTGCCTTTGAATCGTTTTTTCGCGTTTTTCGAAACAATGAGTGGCATTAACGGATTACTGCAACATACCCTTAATGCTTTACCAAACGCTATTAAATACATACAAAAATTAACAAGAGCTGTGGTGTAATCTCCTTGCTAGGAGTTCTTTTAAACACAGTGACGAATACCACTGGAGACGCCTTGCGCAGGTGCCGTACTTTTCCGCATATATTGAACTATCTGAAGGCAATCTGATTTAAAATCACGAACTATTTCACAACTTTATAATGTGCATGAATAATCAGAGTTTTTATTTAAGACTCAAATGAACAATATAGCGTATAGACCGTTATATTATTATCATAAAACATCACGACCATCTTAGTATTGACACCACTAACATGACTTGGTTGAGTAAAACAATTTTCTAGCTGAAAATGTCTTGAATTTAAGTCATTCGTAATTAAGTCTCGGATTAAGACTGTAAATGTTTGTGAAAAGGGACGCAGGGCCAAGAAAAACTGATTTTTATTTTTTTGCAACCGACCACTGAGGACAATGTAACACACTACTGAGGACAATGTGACCCACAACTGAGGACTATGTGACCTGCCACTATTGACAGTGTATGAAAGTTCAACATTTCTATTTAAAATGTCTTAATTTAAAACATGGAAATATACACATGTACATATGCATTTTAAAAGTTGACAAGCTAGCTTTTAGCAAACGCTTAATTTATTATGCCACGACTGCACATTTACGTTGGAGACGCTGACGTGATATTTTTAAGTGTTATCGGATACCCATCCGATAACACTTTTAGGCTCCGCCCATTAATGACATTGTTTAACTCCGCCCGAATTTGAGTTCATCATTCTAATTTCTAGCGTTCCATGATTATAATACTAAGTCCCGCCCACTCGGAGAACTACTTTTTGTAGGCGTGGAATGTCGCTCATTTCATTAAAATGTAAACAAACCAATCCATTCATATTTTATTCACAACATTAATAAACATGTAGTATTTATTGAAAAAACTCACATTATGTTATGAAAGTAAAATAAAAACGAAAAATATGAATGAAAAAAGCAGTAATCAATAAAAAAGAACACAAATACTAATTGGGCCGCTACCATCATTTTGTGCAGACGACCGCAACAGATTTTAACTAAAAAACTAACAATAATCATGTAAAGGTTTAACTAAATGTAACAAAAAAAAGACTGAACAGGTGTTTGATTTAAATCATGTCTGATTTAAATCATGTCTGATTTTCCAAATTTCAACATTGATTTTGAATGGTTAAATGAATATGAAAATAAACAGGTAATTTTGAATGTGACCGAAGTCAACCACAACATAATGTCAGAATTCAATATCGACCCTTCATTTTTTGATGATGACATGGAAGAACCATCCTGTAACAGAAGAGAAAATTCTAGTCTCAAATGAGATAAAAGACAAGGGACAAAATTGTCACAAAACCAGGTTTTCATTGTGAAAAAAAAAATCTGATAAAGGGAGAAAACTCAAACTGAACTTTTGAAATGACCAAAAAAAATTAACCCCCTTTGTAAGTTTTTTTTTTTTTTAATCTATTTTTAGTCGTGGCGACCTTGACATTGGAGATATTGACGTGATTCTTTCGTGGGACACACCGTCCCATGATGGTGAACAAATGTGCCAAATGATTTTAAAATCTCACAATGAATGACATAGTTATGGCCAGGACAAGCTCATTTATGGCCATTTTTGACCTTTGAACTCAAAGTGTGACCTTGACCTTGGAGATATCGACGTAATTATTTCGCGCGACACACCGTCCAATGATGGTGAACAAATGTGCCAAATGATTTTAAAATCTGACGATGAACGACATAGTTATGGCTCGGACAAGCTCATTTATGGCCATTTTTGACCTTTGAACTCAAAGTGTGACCTTGACCTTGGAGATATCGACGTAATTATTTCGCGCGACACACCGTCCAATGATGGTGAACAAATGTGCCAAATGATTTTAAAATCTGACAATGAACGACATAGTTATGGCCCGGACAAGCTTGTTCCGCCAGCCCGCCAGCCAGCCAGCCAGCCCGCCAGCCAGCCAGCCCGCCCGCATTCGCCAATCTAATAACCAGTTTTTTCCTTCGGAAAACCTGGTTAAAAATGATCATTAATCAAAAGAAATAAAAGGCTTTGTGCCAATAAGCCTAGGAGACATTGACAAATACAATGCTCAGCAAAAAAACAAAAACACAGTCAGAAAGCATGACTCAAATTTGAAGAAGTTGAAAACATTTTTAAAACAGCAACAATTACCTACTGATATAACACAAATTGAAATGAAAGAACTTGATAACATCTTATGCATGTTCATTTTGTCTATAAGAAAAGAAAATGGTGACGAGTACGAAACAACCTCACTGAGATCTTTTGTATCAAGTATAGACAAGGAACTTCAACTTAATAATTATCAATTCACCATCGCTAAGGGACAGCGCCAAGGATTCCCACGGTTCAGGGAAACACTTTCGGTAAGTTAATAAATGCAAATTATGCACTTCATTAATATTTTATTTATATGTTGTTTAATTTTTGAATGTTCGTAAAACTATCAATGACACAGGGCTTTTTTCCTTTCTGTGAGAATTGCAATTTTTCTCATTTTTAGAAAATTGGCAACTTAAATTTTCACAATTTCAAGAAGCAACTAAAAATTTCTCAATTTCAAGAAGTTTGCGACTCAAATTATCACAATTTTAGAAAGTGTGCGACTCATTTATTTAACAATCTAGAAAGTTTGCGACTCATTTGTTGAACAGTCCTTGACTCATTATAAAAAAAGCCGTGTGACAATGTATCAACTTAATCCTTTGCATGCTGGGAAATTTGTCGTCTGCTAAAATGTCGTCTGCTGAATTTCTAAAATAAGCATTTTCTTCGAATTTTTTTCAAAGAATATTATCAGAATAGCAAACAGTTTGGATCCAGATGAGACGCCACGTTCTGGGGCGTCTCATCTGGATCCAAACTGTTTGCAAAGGCCTTCAAAATTTGGTTCCCGCACTGAAAGGGTTAATTACTAACACACAAATACTATAATTTTGACATTAAAAATGATTGAAGGTTACTTGATTTTCAAACCTTCTTCCAGTCTAAAAGGAAAAAAGTTAAGAAAGAAGGTAAAGGAAACAAGGCGAATGCGGCCCAACCAATAGAGCAGCATGAAATTCAAAAGCTCTACGATGAAGGGCAACTTGGTAATGGAAGTCCACAGGCCATAATAAACTCTCTATGGTTCCGATTCACAACAAACTTCGGCATGCGGAGTGTGGAAGAACATTACAATTTACGGTAAAAAATAAAATTTCAAACTTGCTGGAATACAGAATATATACGATGCATCTTGACTTATAACTATTACTTAAAAATGCAAATTTTTCTGTCACTTTTTCTGTCTTATAAATATAAAGGCAAACTATGCCTTATAACACATTAACAATTCAACTTTCCAGTGTCTGCAATTTAGATTGTACATGTACATGTATCTAAAAATTTGTTCGTAGAGTGTTCTGTCACCACAACTTTAACTGAAAATAACATTGTTTTCACTGGTCGTCAACCTGAAAATAAAAAAAATAAGCCCTTAGAAAAAACTAAACCAAACAGCAAATAACAGAACTGCTCGAGTAATAAAAAAATAACAATTTATTGTTGAACAATTAATTTAACTTGAAATCTATAACATTTGAATATAAAACATTAAGAAAATATAGCATAAAAAACTACCCTCGAAAGTAAAGTAGAAAAAAGAAAGGTTCACCTTTCCGAATTAATTAGATGGGGTGATGTGAAGCTGTGTCGAGACGTAGAGGGAGATGAGTATCTGGAGTTGGTCGAGAGGCAGACAAAGACTCGAACGGGTGCAACTGACGAAGCAAGAACTGTGCCGCCAAGAATTTGGGCCAATGATGAAGACCCATCCAAATGTGTTGTCGCAACTTACAGGTTCGTTGTTTCTATAATGAAAATTGAAATAGACAGATATTATATTCTAGAGAAAAAAAAATGTCCAAATAAGTTAATCCACATGATTTTTATATACAGAATTGAAAAAACCCTCTTATACGATGCAGATAAATAAATTGTTAAAAAAAGTTATATATAAACTAAATTTATTTCATAAAATTTCTTTAAACTTTTAAATTTGTATTATAGAATATATGCGTCAAAACGGCCCCATCGGTTTTCCGAGCCCAGCGACCCATTTTACTTGTCAACAAGTACAAAAGCCAACATCACTGCGACTACTGGAAATGAGCAATGGTTCATCAGCATGAAAATGGGGCATAAAAAAAATTGCACAAATTATGAAACACATGTGCATTAATTCTGGAATCAGTAGAAAACTTACAAATCACTCTGCCAGGAAGCACATGGTTCAGAAGCTGCGGGATTCAGGATGCTGCCCCACGGATATAATGCAAAGGGTGCTGGAGGTTTCGGTAAATGACAAGTTCGGTAAATTGATTTATATAGTAAAAGCCGTGGAGGTTTCGGTAAATTGATTTTATAGAGGAGGTATACCTACAACGAGGTGTTAATGACACCTATTATCGGCTTACAATAACATTAGAGGCATTTATTTGCAAACTGTGGATTAATTTTTTAGTTGAGTAATTAATGCTATGCCTAAGGTAAAGAATGAAGGGAAATGAATGAGCTACCTCTGAAAAACGAATTCTGTTAGGAAATTTTTGGTTAATTTTACGATTTAAATAACGCAATACTGTTGTTTTTTTAATTGGTGCTTTTATTTAAATAACATAATAGTAACATAATAGTAATACGAAGTAATGATTTATGGCGGAATCAATGTAAGCTCTTCAATTAAGTTTAATGCTATTTTAAAAAGTTTCTTGTAAAATATGATTTAATAAAAATGATTTCATGTTGAATTTTATATTTATTTATATGTTTTATTATTTCTTTCTGGTTGAGAAAAACACAAGAAAAAAAACAATATATACAATTTAATACGTGTACGTAATTAATAAAAAAGTAATTTAATGATACGCGTTATGTTTTATAATTATGTTAAGTGCGCGTGCCATTGAACGTTGAGTTAAGCGAAGAGATACACATAATTGAAAACTGATAAAAATGACATCTAACACAACGCCAGCAGAATGAATACACTGTGTAATAGCAAGCTGCTGTGATGATCATTATCTTATCAACTTAATACACAGGCACCTGGCTACTGTACTGGAACAATGGGTTTTACGGCCAAAATAACTGATATCATTTTTTGCCTAAACAAATCGGTTCAATAAAAAATAATAACTGATTTACTTTGTAATCCGTTATTTAGCAACAAGTAAAACATGGATACAATAAATATATTTCATGTCATTTAAAACAATAATGAGGGAGTAATCACATATTAATAAGATACATTTTTGACACACTACAATATTAATACGACACATTATTATCATTCAGATTTTCCGCATGCTGATTTAATTTAATTACATTTCTAATACAAATGAGATACATGTACGACACAACTCAATTTAATGTTACATTTCAACCATATCAGTCGTTCATCGTTCAAGACTCGTCGTTGTCGAGCATGTGGTGGACCGCTGTGGATGGTCCCAGGGCATTGATGTGGCTGATGATCATTTCTTATTTGACAATGACCATTATAATTTTATAATTACCCAATTACATAATAATGTTATTTTTACCACAAATAAACATCCTTTGATGTCACCACCAGTATTTTTGGTAAACATGATTAAAGAAGGAAAACGTTTGTTTATTTCTCAGTTTGAAAGTTACTGGTCGTGTATGTAAAAACTCGGCCACCAGTGTTAAAGCATGTTCACGATCTAAACATACATATCTAGATTATTTTAAGAATAATACCTTATGTGCTGACCTTATTGTAGGAAAAAGAAGCAAGAAATTTATTTATATAAGAAACAAACATATTTGATCTTAGTATTTTAAACCACCGAAACTTAACCATTATATAAACATGAGGTAGTTTGCTAACATAATGAATATGTTGCCCAGCTCTTGCCACGTGGAGGCCACCTCTTGTAAGAGCCACATTATTATATTTTTTTTAACTGATACGCTTTAATTAAGGTTTTTATCAACTAATTGTTTAAAAACATATATAAAATACAAAACGATCATGACCTAAAGATAAACTTTTAATATATAATTTACCTCCATCGATTAGAATATCAATAGGTTGCAAGCCAGGATAATTAATAATAACACTTTGCAAACATCTCTAATTTGATAAAATCAAGTCCGTACATTTAAACAGATAAATTAATTAGTGCCAAACAACTCAATTAATGTACATCAAAATTAATCCACAGTTTGCAAATAAATACCTATAATGTTATTGTAAGCCGATAATAGGTGTCATTAACACCTCGTTGTAGGTATACCTCCTCTATAAAATCAATTTACCGAAACCTCCACGGCTTTTACTATATAAATCAATTTACCGAACTTGTCATTTACCGAAACCTCCATAACCCAATGCAAATCAGTGGACACAAAAACGTTCAAAGCATAATTAACTATAGCAACATTTCCCTTCAGACTCAAAAGAAATGTTCCAATATTTTGGCAGGTACTAGCATTGCCAAAAGCAACGAATCCATTGCATCAAACATGTCCCAAAGCATGATGCAGCGCGAAAGCATCGCCATTTCATCTTCGTCCCATTCACAACTGGCAGCACTTCTGAATCCTGGACAACAACAGCTTCCTCAAGAAGTTACAGCAACTTTAAATCCAGAAGCAATCTCTTTCCCCACCCACTTTGACTCGACACGTGGGGGTCTGTTTTTTGGGGCAACAGTGAACATTTCAAACTTAAATGTTTACTACGGTGATGCCAAAAATGCCAAATAAGTAACTGATTTAAAATCCAATGTAAACGTAATGTTAAAATCCCGTTCGATATTGTTACTGTCCATTTTCTTGTTTCAAATTTTCACACAACACTGTTGACACGTTCGCCATGAAAATGGCCGTTAGTTTGTTTGTAAAACTTACATGTACAAGGCAAATATGTTCGCATAAAATATATTGTAAATTTATATTTAGTGCAGAAATTTTAATTTAAAGTATTGATTTCTGAAGTCATTTTACTTTTTATTTTGTTAAATTATGTGCGTTAAAATGTTCTTGTTTATTGTTAACTTTTGAACTATTTTTAATGTGGAAATATGCAGACGCTAGCGGATGTAATAAGGCCGCGTCTAATTTGCATATTAAACTACCGTAAATCAATAAAAATTAGCGGTGGTATGTTTTCGTTACCTCGTTGAAATTTGCTTTTTTGCTTTTTATGTGGCATAATAAATAGAATATATGGTTGGTGACTTTTGATATCATGTGATATCAGACTCGGCCGATATGGCGTGTGAAAAGGCTCGGCAAGCCTCGCCTTTTCCTACGCCACATCAGCCTCGTCTGATATCACATGATATCAAAAGTCACCAACCATATATTCTCTATATATCCGTATGTGTTTTTGTTTGGTGGCTACTTCCTGCCATCTTTCTGGCGTATTAGCGGGTATGAAGCACGCCAAAATCAACACGCCGATGGCTCCGACCCTACAACTTTTCTAGCGCGTCTATACTTCGCTTGCAGAGATGAAGATGCCAAAGATGTGTTGATACGGCGTTCCAAACACGATCTTTTCAGTTCCTAGTGCCGACTTCATATTCGACGTATTAGAAATAAGGTCGAAACAATCGCGGCGACATGGCGTTCTATGTATAATCACTGCGCAAAAAGTTGCTGGCGACTGCACAACGATTACTTTTGCGTTCTTCATATATCTTGGAGGTGGCGTGCAGACGCCGATATACTGTAACTTGGGCCTAATGGTTCAGCGACATGTAGAAAACTATTTCATTAACGATTACGTGAATATGCGATATTCATCACGTGAACACACAAGACTGATTGTCTGCGTTACGCTATTATAACGTGTGCTCTTGAAAGTATTTAATGTGCAGGCGATAGTATTAATCATGTTCAGAGCTGTGATGTAATCTCTTTTCTAGGAGTTTTTTTAAACAAACAGCAGTGACGAATACCACTGGGGCCGCCTTGCGCATGCGCCGTACTTTTTCCGCATATTTGTTTAAAAGAACTCCTAGCAAGGATGTTACTTCAAATCTGTTGTTAATTTGTGTATGCAATTAATAGCGGTGGATAAATCATTTATGGGATGTTACAGTTTTCCGTTAGTGCCATTTAGACAATTTGCATTGTCGACCTCTATATGCAGGTGCGAAAATGCGAAAACACGATTCATAGGCACAAAAAAACGACGCGATTACGCGAGATCACGATTCAAACATGCACATGCATAATAGGTTAATATCGTAACCTCCCATCATGTTCTCAACGTTTTTACCTTTATGTTCGCAATGTCTAAAACGCGAGATTTCGCATTGTCGTCTTATTATCATCGAATCGTTTCTTCGCGATGATTTCGCCATCACAATCCTGAGAGAGTGTGGGCTGGGCAAGAGAGAGAGAAAGAGCGGGATAGTGATTTTATCAATTCTAAACAAATGTTTCTAGTGGTGATCCGAAGGATATTTATTTTGTGTTCGCGCGTAACTCAAAATATTGTTTAGTGGCCACATGCAGTTAAATATAATTATAAGAAATTGTTAAATCTTATTAAACTAAATTTAACTACGGAGTTCGACTTAGATGAAAAAAATAATTTGCGGTTTTTCATTTTACCTTTAAATTGACCAGTAAGAGCGCTGTATGGCATTTATGAAGGGAAGTAACATTTGCAAGTTATTTTAAATGAGTGGATAGATAGCTTACAGGAGCTTTGTGTACGACTATTACTCAGATAAATAACTCAAAGTATAGTCTACTGTCCTGCGTGTTTAGCAGATGACATATCGATGTAGTTCATTGTGTTATACTATTCGGACTATCTACGAATGAAACGAATGTATATATTACAATTCATGCTGTTCTTTCGTCATCTGTTGTCGAAAAACACAATTTTCATCGAAAAAGCAAATTGAATTAAACGAATTAATTTCTCATTTTCGATGTAGATTCGATAGATGGCGAAGTAAGTACACGTTTTTGTCAGAAGAGAGTTGATTATGCATTTCTGAGTTTTGGATTGACTGAGCGGTACTCACGTTCACTTTAAACCATTAACAGCGAGGTGGTTTGACTCGTTATGATACAAATGCAACTTATTTATTATTAAATTAATGAAAAACATTATAAATCATTCTATGAAAAAGCACACTATAATGTTACGGGCATCATTATGTATATGGCACAGGATCGGTGTATATTGAGACAGTAGAGAATTGATGTTGCGCTTGTGCATTAAAATGTTCTGTATCCGCTTTCACGGAAAATAACACATTTAGGCGTAAGTAAACCATACCTGATATATTAGATTTATCTGATAATCCAATCAAAATATCTGTATATAGCAAGGACTTTATCCGAACAATATCATCATCAGAATTGATTATGTATTCATATTCGGTTACTATATTAGCAACTTACCGTGTTTTAATGAAGATAATTAATATAATAATAAAAAAGCAGGTTTACTATGACAGAGGGGCAATATAATAAAAACTGTGGGATATGCTCTCCGACAGAGGTGTGTAAGTCCTCATTGGTAGGGCTTTGTCCAGTTTGAAACAAAAACAAAGTGTATGTACTTATATATCAGATATATTTGAGAAGTCTACGTTGTCAAATATCAAAGAATAATATTTCTTATTATGAAAATAACATAACACACAGTGATTAATAATACATTTTTTATATAAAGATTTTTTTATTTAAAGATATTCGTGTGTGATGTCCTCAGAAAATGGTGTTTGAAGTCCTCACTGGCTGTGTGTAAGTTGCCCTCAGTGGTTGGTTTGTCCTCAGTGATAGGTCTGTCCTCAGTGTGAAGTGTATTTCGGTTTCACAAGCAGTCCTTTCATCTAGAAGAATGGATTGGAAAAAAGTTTCATTTATACTGCTCATCTGTTCAGTCGCGGCATTTCAATTTAAATACAAATCAAACAGTTACATTGAACATATTACTTTTAGACTTTTGCATTCTTTTTCTTTAATTAAATTAATTATATTCAAACGCGTCACAGTTTGAATAAAAAATCCAAAAAAAAGGATTTGCATTGTTTTGTGTCGGCCATCTTGGCCAAGTTAAATTTAGTTACTAATTGAATCAACGTGATTAAAATCCAAGATTGAAGATAAAAATTAAGAACGCATGTTTATGTATGTATCTAGTTCAATATATAAGTAACCGATGACTAAAATGCCGACCACGCATGTGTACACTTGTATATGTCATTTTCGACTGTTTTTGGAAGCCATCGATCTTTGAACGCGCCGTTTCTATAGATGGAATTTCGTGGCCTACAATTTATTTCCGCAGGCAACGAAGCAGAAGCAATATATTTATTTTATTTATTTTTTCTCTTTGATATGTCAGTCTTTGTATCTTTCACTTAAAAAAAGGTTTTAGTACACTTGGTGTGTCGTTGTTGTTTATCAATCCAAATATAATCTGACTCCAATAATTAGGCATTGCCACTAACACATAGAAGCTGCAGGATAGGAATTCCTATCTAAGATACGTTGTATATTGTGCGCCAATCAACATGTGCGATACAACCAATTGGAGTATCACAGTAATGTAATATTCCATTTTTATGTAAATGTTTAACCCATTTATGCCTAGCGTCTAGAAAAAAGGCCTTGCCAAACAGCGTGTATACCCAGATTAGACGCCGCATGATGCGGCTTCTCACCCGGGTCTGCGCTGTTTGCTTAAAGGAATTTCTGTAAGAAATATTCTAAATATAGAAATAAATATACTAGATATCCCTAATTTTGGAAATAAATTGATCCAATTTAGAAGGATGGGAGAGTCCACTTGGCATAAATGGGTCAAGTAGACGATTAATACTCTGAGTCCACTTGGCATAAATGGGTCAAGTAGACGATTAATACTCTTTTCATCAGTGTAATGCCTTTAACAATTAAGTTAGAGAATGGATTATATACTGAGTTTCCAAGTGATTTGTAAACCGGATTTATCAAGTTGTAATATGTTCATCCAAATTTGTTAACCATGCTTACCAGTTTTACTTCTTGCAGATCAAGCTTATCGTCAGCTAAAAAAGAACACATTTTCAAAAGTATAAAACAATAGGAGGTTACCCATAAGCCATAATTATGACATGTATCATTGTTACAAAGAATATGATATTTCGTATGCACCACGATTCAATTAAGACATACAGCTTTTTTTTAACACTCGTTCGATAGCAAAACTATCTAAAAGAGTTGGATTGCAAATGAACCAAAATCATACATGTGTATTCGACGGACGGTTAAAAACATTGTGCATCTACAGCTTCAAGTAACCAATTTTAATCTGTCTTGGTTGTCAGCACTTTATTTCTAATTTGGTTACTTCTTCATTATTCGTTAAACAGAGCATTAACGTAAGAAATCTTCTTTCTGACATTTCTATTGAGCCAGTCACTGTAAAACCGGGCTAAATTCATGAGCGCGAAGTATCTATTCAGATGAGCATATGCAGTTAGCACCGGCTAGTCGGGAGGGGGGGGGGTCAGATGAGCATATGCAGTTAGCACCGGCTAGTCGGGAGGGGGGGGTCAGATGAGCATATGCAGTTAGCACCGGCTAGTCGGGAGGGGGGGTCAGATGAGCATATGCAGTTAGCACCGGCTAGTCGGGAGGGGGGGGGGTCAGATGAGCATATGCAGTTAGCACCGGCTAGTCGGGAGGGGGGGGGGCACTTGCCGTTTTGTGGAATTGTTCGTTGAAACGAGGTCTCTTCTAAACGAAATCTGGTCAGGGCGGAATGTGTAGTTCCAGATTAGCTTGTGCGGAATGCATCGGCTAATCAGAGACAATACTTAACGTTGTATAATTGTTAGTATCGAAACGCCAGAGTGATTGTTTTCGTGTAAGTATGAGACAATAATAAATGTGATGATATTGGCCAAAATATAACGATTTTTGGCTCGGATAGGCATTACCAGGGTGCAGGATCACGTGACTTTGTTGGGTTCCCAGTTAAACGTTAATAGATGTAAACACACCGGTAAGTGCTGCTTATTTAACTTTTTAAAACAATCTTTCTTAAGACTTTCAACTTTTGCATAAAAGACAGATTTTTATGTTGCATATGGCAATATGACATACATTCGGATTACTTTATTTAAAAAGCCAGTGTTCTTGTTCAAAAATTTCATGTGTACTGCACGAGTATGCTTCAAGCAACATGAACATTTTTCACCGATTTCAGACGTAATAAAGAATTTCTTCTTATACCTTAAGATATCGACACAAACAGAAAAAAAAACGGTCTTTTATGCACTAAAGATTTTTGCAAATGTTTTTCAATAACTTGAGATATTTGTAAAAATGATGTTTTTAACGGTGTGTTTACATTCTGTCCAGCCCGTTTGTAACGCCCTGAAAACTCCGTTGATTCTGCACCCGGATTACTTAAACCACGAGGTCGTCAACCATTAGGTCCATGTGTCCCGCCGGGTTAATTCGTTAGCTTTCCTACACTCGATAGGTCATTATCGGCTCAGGTTCTACTTAAAAGTTACCCAGGGTACGTTTAGTATACTTCAAATTATCCGAGGTACGGATAATAAACTAAAAAGTAATCCGGAGTATATCCGAGTTCAAAAGCGTATTTCCGTACCCGGGGTAAATTGTAGTATACTTGAGAGTACCCGGGGTACTATTAAGTGGTACCTGAGCCGATTACGACCAACTGCGCCTTACGTACCATTTTTGTCGTACTGGCCGAACAGCTTATCCATCTCGGCTTCGGTGATGTAGCGGTCACCGTTGGTGTCGATACACCGGAACAGACTGTCAGCGTCCCACTTCCGGGCATAGTCGAGGAGCGCCCAGCCAGCATCACACTCACGGGTGTCGATTCGAGAGTCGTCTAGTAATTAAATAAATAAATAAATGTAAATTAAATAATAATAATAATAATTATTATTATTATAATTATAATCATAATAATAATAATAATTGCAATGTCTTTTAATGAAAGGGACAGTATTCCGCTATTTTTCGCAGTAAAACTAAAACGATATACGTTTTTATAGCTCTATGCTCCTTTTATTTAAAAAAAAATGAATATGCACATTACTTGCACAAACATTTGTTTGTACTTTTAACTTCATGTGGGTACTGTTTTGGTTTTCGTATCTATATATAATAAGTTTAAAGCTCTTTCAAGACCGCGGTACTTTTCAAAATGCGCATATCACGTCGTCGTTGCGTAATTGAGATGATGTTCGCCTATCGACCGGTAGGTCATGGGTTCGATTCCTATGTTGGGTGTGCTCTTTCGATCTCCTTCAAACTCAAAGACACAAAGTAATGGCTCCACCCAGGAAACGGTCTGGAAAGTGTTTGTATAATCCAAAGGTTCTCGATGCAATCGAGAATAATAAATAAATAGTTTTAAACAATAACTTGCGCATGTTATACGAACCGTCATTATCAAAGGACTGGAAGAATGTTCTGAACTCGGCCTTTGTCAGGAACTCATCCTTGTTCCTGTCTGACTTCTCGAACAGCTCGGAAAACGGCGTCGCGCGCACGACCTGACAATGAGTCGGAAGTATCTATAAGGTATATTCTCTCTTGAAGACTGAAGGTCCAATTTTTAATCATGAAATACAAAAACATGACACAGTATTTATTTGGTATCATGTGGCACAATATTTTCTTGTAGCCTTGTGCAAATTAATGATGGCGTTTGCGTCAAATCAAGCATACAGTGTGCTTACTTTGAAACGGACTTATTATATTATTATGCAATCTTGCATTTCAACATAATAGGAGGTAATGACACCCGATTTATTCAGCATGTGAAAGAAAAGCGGATCATCAAAGTGGTTAACTCCGATATGGAAATATTATTGGTTAAAACACAACATGACCTTGGTGAAAGCATTACGGTAATAGTTTTATGTTTGAATTGAAATTCATGTTAACGCAGTCGTTAAAAAAATTCTTCACAATCTATACACTGTCTTAATCTTACATTTTCCGCTTCTTGCACACATTCTTGGAATGTCAGCGCCCCGTCACCTGATAGGCAGAAACAAACTTCAATAAAAAATGAATAATAAAATCGCATAATCTGTTTGTCTAAATCTCGTAGTCACAAATTAAACGTGTCCTCGTAACTTAGAACAACGAGGAATTTATTTAAAAATTTACCATTTTAAGAATGCTTTAAATTTGAACCTTTCTCGGTTGTGTCACGCACCCAAAATAAAATATTACAGTGTGCAGAATCACTTGACTTTGTGGGGTTCCAATTTGAATGTTAATGGATTTAAACACACCGGTATGTGGTTCGTTTCTTCAAATAACTTTTAAAACAAATAATTTTAATTAGTACATAAAAGACAGTTGTATATGCTGCGTATGGCAATGTGAAATACATCAGAATTACTTTATTTAATAAGCCTGTGTTCTTGGCCAAAAATTCTATGTCTGACGCATTTATGTTCACGGTTATGCTGCACACAACGTGAAATATTGGCACCGATTTCAGTAGTATTCAATGCTTTATTGTTAAATCTTATGATACCGGCACAAAATACAAGAAAAACTGTCTTTAATGCACAAAAGATTTTTGCAGATGAATAACAATAACTTGATATTTGCGAAAATAATGGTCTTAGTGGTGTGTTTACATTATGTTCAGCCCGCGTGTTAACCCCGTTGATCATGCACCCTGATTAGGAAACAGTCGACAAATAATCGAAAGCTAGGCCCACTTAGGCTCCATTGGTCATTGTCGGCTTGGGAATTACTTTAATTTACACCGGGTACTCTCAAGTATACTTAAATGTACCCCGGTTGCGGACAAAATACTGAAACGTACCCGGCAATTCTAACGCTAAATTGGTAATTGAAGGCAAATTTGTTCACATTAATTATTTTCACATTTATGTCAATATTCTGTAAAATTGCCTCTTTATTATCGAAATGCTCGAATTACTCAAAAAAGCATGAAGTGGCATATTTTTTTCATAGAAAATTTTGTTTTGTATTCCGTAGGGCGTTTTAAGACATCGGATTTGGGGCGGGAAAAAAACTAGGGTACACTCTAGATTGTCCGGGTACGTGTTAGTATATTTTCCATACCCGGGATACATTGAAGTATACTAAAGGGATGCATTTAAGTACATGTAGTACCCGAGCCAAACTGACCAATCAAGACCCACTTAGTTCTCGTATCATAACGCTGATCAATTTAATCTCTACGCGGGTTTGTCGTTCCATGCTCTCACACAATCTCTGCGCAGAGATTTGACTGGAACCAGAATAGCTGGATCAAATCTCTGCCGTTATAACCAACCACGTGATGAAAGCCGAACCAATAAGTTCATTAATACAATAATTTCAATGTTGTTATGTTTACTTTTCTTAATTTAGTTTAAAAAAAAATTCTTATGAACCTTAACTTATATACTTTTTTCAAAATATAAAAGAAAATGATACTACTTTTAATATAATAATACTCAAACAAAAATATCCTTTCAGATATTGAAGGATTTTTTGTGACGGCAGAGATTTTATGTCATGTATGTAAGGACATGGACCGACATACAATATGATCCAGCTATGGTGGTTCCAGTCCCATATCTGCGCGGGACTTAACGCTGATTAAAAGTACCCCGGGTATGTTTAGGTACATCACAAGTATTGGGGTACCGAAAATATTTTTTTTTCTCTTTTTTTACCAAAAATATACTGAAAAGTACCCTCCGAGTATGAACAAATGCCTTTACCCCGGGTTCGTATCTTCCGTACCCGATGTAATATGAATTATACTTATGAGTATACTTATGAGTGCCCGGGGTACTTTTAAGTAGTACTTGAGCCGACAACGACCTTTTGAGCATTAATACGACACATTGTATGAGTTGATGAACATAAGCCCTTAATAACAGCGTCTCTTAAAAATTACGTCACATTACGAAGACAGTGAACTTCAATATAATGTGCCTACATACCGTTTTGGTCGAACAAAGTGTACATCCCGGCATAGTCATCCTGATCAATGACATTGTCGTGGTTTAGGTCAGCAACGTGAAAGTAGGCGTTGGCTACGTCCCGAGTCTGTTTGGTCAGGGCCACCCATCCATCCACATACTCGTCACGGGTCACTGCGCCGTCGCCTGCACGAGTGTTGTATGTTTTTAGCATGGTAAAGTAAAGAATACTTTGGGGGATTTTATTTCCACATTGTACATGAAGTGATTTTCATTTAAATATACGGTAATAGTGATTTAGTTAAAATATGATAGACTATGAAGCTCATGATACCGTGAACCCTTAATAAACCGATGTCGACCAGTATGAGCTTGCTAATAAAAGCCGTGGTAGCAACTGATTGCGTTTTCCTATATCGCAAGGTCGCCGCAACCGACGAACGAAAATGAGATACCGGTAATCACAATCGCTTACGTTTAGGCGTCGGTCATAGGTTAAACACCATTAATAGGTGCACCTGTGTTGAACGAATTGTTTTTCCTGGGATGGAGATGCGCTGTATTTTTCGACGTACTACGCCTGGCGTAAGCACGGTAATGTCGTGCAAAAGTTAGTCTATAGTATTAGCGTGTAAGCAAAATAACTTTGGCTGACAGTATTTAGATAGGCAACATGTTTCTCTAAATAGGCAGCAAATCATAACGAAGTCAACCTGTTTTGATCTACACATCGCATTAAAAATGGAGTTTTAATGAAGAACCGGAATTACGCGCTAAATGTCTCGACACTTTTGCAAAGTTTATTGAAAAGTTGCACTAAATTCGCATCAAGCGTCGTATTTATTAGACTATTGCTGATTATAATTTTGTATGTAATTATTATTAACTCAAGTAACATTTCCAAGAGAGGAATTCGCAAATCTTTAGCGCGCAGATGAAATGACAAAGCGCGAATATCCGTCTTACCATTCTTGTCGAATGCCTGGAAGACGGCAGAGAACTCTGCCTGCGTGATAATCCCATCAAGGTTTGCGTCTCCCTTCAGGCACCGCATATAAATGACTTTGTACATGTCGGGCTGGTCTGCGCCGCTGACAGAAAGGGAAAAGATTGATAGACTCAAAATATGAAGATTAGATGGAAATGAAGTATGCTGTCGGAGTACTATCGAGGACCTTTGGCAAGTTTGAGCTGCCTACAAGCTGTTGTTGTTGATTAAACTTGCGATTTCGATTAGTTTAAGAACTTGAGATTGAATTGTTATGAAATCTGAAATTAAAGTCAGCGTTGAATTGTTAAGCTATCTGAAATTTAAGTCAGCGTCTCAGTAGATTAGGGCTGGATGCCTGCTGACCGTTGTTTTCTGCTGAGATAAAATGGATGATTATTAAAAAACCCAAAACCTTTGAAACCTGAGTGATTGGAAAAAAGATAACAACAGAAAAAATATGACTTAATGACGTGGCTGTACTTACAATAAGATTTAACGAATAATGTTTAACTATTACGTGTACAATGAAAATACTGGAACCATCTTGATTCTTAAAATCAAACTTATTTTGAACTATACAATGGCACTTTACGTACATGCGTACGTCCCAGAGCGCGGCTCAAATGATAAATACAATAGGCAACGCTAATACATGATTGGCTTACTTTGCTCCATCAAAATAAATTGGCCCCAGCAGAAGGCTGAATATCAGGATCAGTTCCTGAAATAAAAAAGATACGTCCGTCTTTGTGCTACCGCCATGTTTGATGTCGATGATTTCCTTGTTTTGTTGGTGGTGGAAATTATGGACGGAAGCATGTGAGTTTGAGTGGTAGTCACCATACCGGACAGGTGGGCTTTCCTCCGCCTCCGGGTACTCCGCCCCCCCCCCCCCCCCCCACACACACACACGCACACAAAACAGGACCACACCAAAATTCAAAATCTTTCAGTAACAACGAAATAGATGGAAATTGAAATTGCAGCTATATATTAAAATTCGCCACAACTTTTAGTCCAGTAAGTAAGTGAGGTAGGAGTGCTGGGGGTAACCTCGGGTCCGCAAATAATGTAGCCTCTGGCTAGGAAAGGACCTCATAAACTTAGAAATACACGCGCACACACGCACGCACACACATACACAAATAATTTGGTTCTGCATCATATACAAGTAAACTAGTCGGTACAGCCTTTTTACATAAGATAACTTTCTTCAGTTAAAGTGGCCAGAAGTCAATATTGGAAGCTAATTTAGCTCGATTACAATATTTTCAATAACTAAAGCTTAATGATAACTAAAATGGACTTAAATACAAATATGAATTATATACCTGTAAACAATGCATCAATCAACTAAATATTCACTGAACAATTTCTTCGTCAATAAGATCGAGTAATAAAACTAATGATGTCATAAACAAATTCATATTCCATCATCGGCATGGTCTTTTTAGCAATGCGTATTACTAACAGTGCCATACTGGCGAACTCATTTAATGACGTAATACAAGACAATGATAAGCAGAGCTCCAGATAAGAGGCGTATCTGCGTATTTACGCATTGAACCAATCAAATAACTCTTTTAAAATCGCCCCAGTACGTAACAAAACGGGGTACGGACATAAGCCCTCTAGGACATTAGCCCCTAGGACAAAAGCCCCTTCAAAAAAGTGCACGCTAGGACATTAGCTCCCAGGTGTTTGAAAACGTCCAAAACTTTTTTTAAAGTAAGCATTTTTATTCCATTTTGTTAATTTCATATGTAAATACAAACAATATATAGCTTGTACCACACACATAAATTTTGATGTTTTTCTTCACAATTTCTTTACTATTTTATTCTTTGGACTCTATTTATTTTGCTATCTGACACCACCCAGAAGTTTAAAATTACCTTACAATTAGATACACAAGAAACATATTGTATTGTTGTTTCGTTTTTTTTTTAAACCCATTAATTCCATTAATTTAAAAAAAGATGAAATTAAATACCTGAAAAATGAATGTAAAAATGGGTAGGGGCTTATGTCCTAAGGGGCAGATGTCCTAGGGGGTTTATGTCAAAAGGGGCTTATGTCCTAAAGGCTTTTGTCCTTGTGGCTAATGTCCCAGAGGGCTAATGTCCTACACTCAACAAAACGCAATACAAATCTTGGTACGTATTTTAAATCGAATAAAGTGCGAAACCGGTTAAACCAACACTCCAGTTGAGTTTTTAGTGTTAGTTAACCTTTGAATCAAAAGTAAGTAAATCAAAATAAGCTTGTAATAAAAATTGCGTCCCGTCATGTTTGCGGATTAAAAAAGGGGCGTTTTAAGCGACCAGCGGCTCCAGCGGGAATATTTTTAAAGAAAGTCTGTTCATATCTTCATTTTAAATTCATTCTGTTTGTATTTAATAATATAAATAACAAATAATAATATTTCTAGATTAAACACGCATTTTACTGTGTCAGTTTTTTTTTTATAGAAACGGAAAATACCGCTAAATATTCCTAAATACCCTTTATGGCTGAAACAAAGGAGTAAAATACGCTTTAACAAAAATATCAGGGGGTGAAATACCTTTTAGACAAAATCCTTATCTGGAGCTCTGGCGGTAAGGTTTAAATGTGTGAAATATGAACCCTCAACAGAGATAAACTTTCAAAAACCATACCTTCAATATTGCATTTTAAAAACAAACTTGTCGAAATACACAGATAAGTTGAACATGACACCATGCATAGTGCGATTAAAATACTGATTGTATTATGCTTAACAAAAATATTGTTTACTTACAATTTTCATGGAAATATCATCCACAAAAATGACACAAATGTTATCCGAATGGTTTATGATGGCATGCGTATTTTAGCGCCATATTTTAAATGTATTTAAACAGTCAAAATAATTATACGTAACATTAATTATAAAAATTAATCCAGTTTCAATTAAGTTGTAAAATTATTTCAATGATTCGTCTGCATGTGAAACAGTAATGAGTTAGTTGTTGTTATATTATATCTTTCCCAGCCAGCCTGTTCAACTCATTATTCATTCCTCGACGATATCAAAACAATCATCGATCATTACACAGAAACAAGCTATTATTGCATACGGGCTTGGTTAAATTGCGTCACTAGCAGTTACATGATGGTACAAAAAATAGGCAGATTCGATTTAGATCATCTGAAGTTGAATAATCGCACTTTGAGCTAATGCATTATAAATCACAATTAATACAGTAAGCAAGCAATACAACTAACACTAAAATTGTCAGCAATAATAACTTCAACCTAACAATTGTCAAACGTTATCTTCCTACTCAAAGCAAACATCAAACGTTCAGTTCTGGGTAATACAAATAATGTAATTAAATGTATATTTTAACCTACGATAACAGTTAACACGTTTATCGGTAATAAACAGATGTGTATAAAAATAAGTATTAGCTCTATTATTTGAATTTTTTGTTATTTTTACGAGTAGAAGTATTGTTAACCATTTAGCCACACATTCGCTGAGTATCCACATCATGCACAATATATCATTGCATCGCTTGTAACACACAATGCAACCAATAAAACGAAATGTGTATTTAAGATACATTTTGTTTTACTTACACTGCTGTTCCTTAAATTGTATTCCTCAAAACGTGTATGCCTTTGGTAACAAACTATCGAAAAACAAAGCCAAAACACACAGATCGTAAAATGCTAAAAACTTACACGTACCATTTTTATAGCTGCACATGAGTAAAGTTTCTTCGACAGAGTCGGAACCAAAAGTATCGACGACAGTTATCAGCTCAACTCTCACTATTTTTTAGGCAAATACAATAGAAAGTTACGCCCAAAACCTGTTAAGCCAATGAAAATCCTCGGTCATGTTGCCGTAAACGGTCGATTACACATCAGGAACTGCCTTCTCACTTGGAAATTCATCGGAGCTAGCAATCGAGTTCGGACAGATGCAGAGACTAATCAAGTCATATTCTTCATTTTCATATACATAACGAGTCGTTAAAACATCCCAGATGATGCGGTAACATTCAGAATTCCTCCAAATTATTTTAATTTGAAAACACGAATCACGATGTATGGGAATATCTTGAAAAGAATGGATGATTGCTATTTAATGGTTTGGTCTCTTTGACAGTTGTAAAACCTTTAAAACGTGTTTTAACAGAACAACAAGAACACTAATAAACGATCATCATATTCATGTTGACACTGTGGATTATTTTTATTATTCAGTCTTATTCGTCCGCAATTTGAAGTCGAATTTTCTTTGGGAAATTCAGAATTTTAAAATACCAATTGGTATAATTTTACAAAACAAAACGAATCACACTTTGTTTAAGACATTTTCTGCCCAGTCATATCACATATTAAAACCCGTCCCCATTCTTATTGTAAATTCACGAGTCTCATCATTGGAATACCAGATGTCGCTCAGCTGATAATCAACATAAGTAATTGATATAACGATCGGTTTTCAAATGTATTATTATTAGTTTACATATGCTGTTTTTCAAACTGAACAATGGTATATACGTTTTCATATTCCTAACATAATATACATCATCCAAATATATTTTGTAACATATGTTTTTATTGCAGCAGACGGCATGGACGGTTCAGTGGTTATTTTGATGTAAATAAAGAAATAACATTTCAAATCCAGTTTTAAAACACATTATTCAACACTTACTATTTAAATTTGATACAAACTTCATCACACTTTTTTTCTTATGTAATATACTGCAAAAATAATTTTCAAAAACCTGCTATGCATATACAAGACTGGCTGTATCTCTTTGATAACGCATTTACATACAATTTCATGGTTATGCTAATACAATAAAGCTGTTCCATTATGCTAATACAGTGGAGCTGTTAAAAAGAATTAAGTTCAAATTGTGTTTGGGTCATCCTAAGTTTAATTTATAATTAATTGGTGAACAATCTATTTATTTAATACATGAAGTGTATACAGGTACGTAATGCATTCTATAAGTCTATATTTACGAGCGAAACGTGTTATTTATCGTTACAGAAGATTGTGCAAACAAACTTTTTGATACAGAAGTTTCAAATTTATCCGCTGTAACTTGTATAAGAAGAAACCGCATCGTGACTCAATATATCAATGTGGATTCATTAATTCAATGTGGATCCCTTCAATACCGATGTAGCTTTGATTCACACGGGAAAATAACAGGGCATTTTCTCCATAAACATTTTGGAAATGTCTTATTTGATGCTAGTGTTCTACATTTCATCATATTGGAATCTGTTAGTATTACATTACCACTAATCTGATATATTTTGAAACATCGGGAGTCATGTTCTGCTTAAGCAATTAGAACATAAAACCAAGAGCATTAACTCTTTGGCTAATAATGAAGATGTATAGTTCTTGCACAGTTCACTTGTTTTCATTGCCATGTGTCATAACATACAGTTGCAACTCTATTACATACTATAAATGGGACTTTTGTCATCTCAAGACAATTTTAAAACTGAAAGAAAAACTATATACGAAACAAGTTATGGTCATTGTCTATGCATCGGCTTGTGTAGTGTTATTTCAAACAACATTGTTTGTATGAAGCATATTCAATTTTAACAATTGTGACACGATGGTTTATATTTCGAGTAACAATAAATGTGGCTTCGCTTCGTTACTGATCGCAATTAAAAATTCATCGTTTGGCCCACACCAGTCTGGAACAAAAAGTAAAGCATACAAAACGAAACAATACCATTTTATTGCACATCGTTACAAAAGTACATAGACAAAATCAATAATTATCTTTATGATGAAGGCAATAATATGCAGATTTAAAAATAAATGGTGCAAAAGAAGGTTTAACAAAGTTTTAATGATTAAACTTATTGGATTATGTAATTGCTGTTAGCTATTTTTTGCATAATTAATACACTTCAAATTGTTAAATAGTGTTTTAAAATACTTTTAGCAATTACAATGCCATTACAATAATATCCAGTCGGATGCTTCTATAGTATCATCAACAAATGGAGCAAATGTTATGATTTAATTGTAATGATTATTGAAAGCGATTATGACTAAATGTATTATTTCAATAGCTAATTGCTGTTAACGTTGCACAATGCTGTAATGTCACTGTAACATACGACACGACTTGGAAAATTATCGCTGTAATCATTGTTTCCAAGGTCTAAAGAATACTATGGCCACTGCAAATCAGCTCTTTAGTCGTTTGGAACATGGTAAAAAGTTACAGGCTCACAGGAAGCCAATAGGGCCACACAATTATGTATAAAATGGTGTTTCCCCAAACCGCATGTGGCTATGACATGCGTATCATCGAATCAGCTTTAAACTATGTATAGATCTGTGCTTCAAAAATGTGAAATATTTTTTTTATAAAGTATAACTTATAAATATATTCAACATCTGAAACAATTTTAATGCTAAACAAGAGATGTGTTTGTCAGAAACACAATGCCCCCTATAGCGCCGCTTTGAAATAAAATTTCAATATATCATTTGGCAGGTTTAGAAAAATCTCCCTTTTAAAGCTAATTACTTCCCTTGGATTCTATTTTTGACTTTTGACCTTGAAGGATGACCTTGACCTTTCAACACTTAAAATGTGCAGCTTCATAAGAAACACATGCATGCCAAATATCAAGTTGCTATCTTCAATATTCAACAAGAGATGTGTTTGTCAGAAACACAATGCCCCCTTTTGTGCCGCTTTGAAGCCATAAAATTGACCTTTGACCTTGAAGGATGACTTTGACCTTTTACCACTCAAAACATGCAACTACATGAAATACACATCCATGCCAAATATCAAGTTGCTATCTTCAATATCAAAAAAAGTTATGACCAAACTTTAACTGAGGTTAAAGTTTTAGGAAAGAAAAATACAATGATATTTGACCTTTGACCTTGAAGGATGACCTTGACTTTTCACCACTCAAAATATGCAGCTCCGTGAGATTCACATGCATGCCAAATATGGCGTTGCTATCTTCACTAATGCAAAAGTAATCAAACTTTAACCAAGGTTAAAGTTTCGGGACACACACATACAATGAATGAATGACAGACAGGCAGACAGGAGGGCAAAACACAATATACCCCCGCTCTTTCGATCCGGTGGCATAAAAAGTTATGACCAAACTTTAACGAAGGTTAAAGTTTAAGGAAAGAACAAGAGATGTGTTTGTCAGAAACACAATGCCCCCTTATGTGCTGCTTTTTGTTGACCTTTGACCTTGAAGGATGACCTTGACCTTTCACCACTCAAAATGTGCAGCTTCATTAGATACACATGCATGCCAAATATGAAGTTGCTATGTTTAATATATCAAAAGTTATTGAAATACTTTACTGTAAGGTTAAAGTTTTGGGACAGAATGACAGACAGAAAGAAAGACAGAAAGACAGACAGACAGGCCAAAAACAATATACCCCCGATCTATCGATCCGGGGGCATAACAATACAATTATATTTGACCTTTGACCTTAAAGGATGACCTTGACCTTGACTTTTCACCACTCAATCTGTGCAGCTCTATGATATACACATGCATGCCAAATGTAGTTGCTATCTTCAATATTGCAAAAGTTATCAAACTTTAACCAAGATTAGAGTTTTGGGACAGACAGACATACAGACAGACAGACAGACAGACAGACAGACAGACAGACAGGACAAAAACAATATACCCCCGATCATTCGATCCGATGGCATAGAAATCAGATACTTTAAATCCAAATAAATGTATCTTAAACAATATAACTAAAGGAATTAAAATGTCACGCACCTCCGATAACTAAAATAAAGTTTTTGCACTTGACATTCCATTATTTGTACATGTAGGTTCATCATGAACGCATTGGTAAGATATGTTACCAAACATATTGTGTCTTTTAATATTGTATATACCATTTTTGTTCATTTACGAACAATTATAAAATATAAGATGTAAAGTAAAAAAACAGTATATTTCAAATGATTGCAATTTTTTAATAAAAACATAAGAATTAACAAGAGATGTGTTTGTCAGAAACACAATGCCCCCTAATGCGCCGCTTTTTTTTACCTTTTACCTTGAAGGATGACCTTGACCTTTCACCACTCAAATTGTGCAGCTCCATGAGATACACATGCATGCCAAATATCAAGTTGCTATGTTGAATATTTCAAAAGTTATTGCAAAACTTTAATGTATTAAAGTTTTAATTTTTTTACCTTTGACCTTGAAGGATGTCCTTGACCTTGACTTTTCACCACTCAAAATATGCAGCTCCATGAGATACACATGCATGCCAAATATCAAGTTGCTATGTTGAATATTTCATAAGTTATTGCAAAACTTTACTGTATTAAAGTTTTATTTTTTTTTACCTTTAACCTTGAAGGATGACCTTGACCTTGACTTTTCACCGCTCAAAATGTGCAGCTCTATAAGATATACATGCATGCCAAATATCAAGTTGCTATGTTGAATATTTCAAAAGTTATTGCACAACTTTACTGTATTAAAGTTTTATTTTTTTTAACTTTGGCCTTGATGGATGTCCTTGACCTTTCACCACTCAAAATGTGCAGCTCTATGAGATACACATGCATGCCAAATATCAAGTTGCTATGTTCAATATTTCAAAAGTTATTGCAAAACTTTACTGTACAGTAAAGTTATGGGACAGAATGACAGACAGAAAGACAGGCCAAAAAAACGTGTCAAATATTTGGTTTTCCAAAAACCTTTATTAACTAAGAAATCTGTTAAAAGAACACCTGTGTCTAAATATTTGACATACTTGGAAAGTTGTTTAGTGCTGATAGGATAATGATGTATAGTTATCAATTTATTTAGCATGGCGTAATGGTCAGACAGCTGCCCATTTAAAGGTCAGTCATTCACCAGGTCGAATGATCAGTTAATCGCCCGGTTAAATGATCAGTTAGCTGCCCGGTCCATTTAGTCAGTCAGTCGTCCAGTGAAATGGTTACTTAGTTACTGGGTTTAAAGGTTAGTAAGTCGTTCAGTCAAAAGATCAGTTAGTTGCTAGGTAAAGTTGTCAGTCAGTCGCCCGGTCTTATAATCAGTCAGTCATCAATGCTAAAAGTCAGTCACACAGTCTTACAGTGAGTTGCCCAGTCTAATAGGAAGTCGCACAGTCTAATGGTTAGTTAGTCGCCCATTCTAATAGTTAGTCGCCCAGTCTAATAGTCAGTTGCCAAGAATAATAGTCAGTCGCCCAGTCTAATAGTAAGTCGTCCAGTTTTATAGTCAGTCGCACAGTTTAATAGTCAGTCGCCAAGTCTAATAGTCAGTTGCACAGTCAAATGGTCAGTCAGTCAGCCAGTCTTATAGTCAGTCGCCCAGTCTAATGGTCAGTCAGTCACCCAGTCTAATAGTTAGTCGTCCAGTTAAATAGTAAGTCGCCCAGTTTTATAGTAATTCGCACAGTCTAATAGTCAGTCAACCAGTCTAATAGTCGGTCGCCCAGTCTAATTGTCAGTCAGTCGCACAGTCTAATGGTCAGTCAGTCACTCAGTCTAATAGTCTGTAACCCAGTCTAATAGTCAGTCACCTAGTCTAATTTTCAGTCAGTCGCCTAGGCTAATGGTCAGTCAGTCACTCAGTCCAATAGTCTGGGAGCCGTTTCATCAACGATTTACGACTAGTTGTAAGTTACGATTTACATAAATTACGATGTTTCAATGAAATCGCGTTTCATCAAGCAAATCGCAAATTAAAATTACTTAAATTTCATACATAAATATACGACTGGGTAAGGGCACCTGTAAATTAACGTAATGGCGGTCGTTTTTGTCATCCACGGTGACAGGAGACGAAAAATTACCAATGCCAATGCTTTTTAGGGAGAGAATTGTTCTCGAAAACCTAAGAGATGAGAACATTGCTTCGATATATCGTCTAAGTAAGGGCGGAATAGAGCGATTGTTAGTTTTGATCGGGGAAGACATAGCACCAACTTGCCGGCGAGCTCATCCCTTTCATTCCGTCGCTTAGGTATGTAAATATGGCGAAGAAATCATTGATTTAAACAAGTATAATTATAAAATTGTATTTATTTTCAAATAGCAAATAAGTAGCATTTAACCCAAAAACTTTAGAGTAGTTGCCCTTTGTTTACTAAGCATTTGACAACTCGGATTTTGCAAAATGGTTGAAGAATAAGTAATTGTTGTATCTTTTCTTAATAAAAGCATTCGATGATTACCGGTATTAGTTTAAGCATTTATTGTTGTGTTTCTTTACAAATGACTTTATGTTAAACTCATTCTATTTTGTGTCGACGTGTACTTATCGATGACTTTAAGTGCAGACTGATTTACCCCACCCGCTAATGTTGAACTTGTAGTTGTTCTACTTCTAAATGTTATGATTGAACAATACTTTACCTCGAAATTGTTGATTATAACATCGTGATCATGAAAATGAATATGACATCATGATATTGTTTGTGTTTGCTATTTTTAAACAAGTTTATTGTATTGGTGAGTTAAGTAGATGCTGAGTAATGGTACCTTATCATTATGTATTTAATAATTGTAGAAAAATCACCTTTATTGTTTCTATATTGTTCTCATTTGATTACAATGTTGTTCGATTGGTCATTGTCAGCTCTGATACTACTTACCTGTACCCCGGGTACTCTTTAAGTATACTTACATGTAGAGCTAACCCTGTTACAGTTCATATACTTTAACATAGCCGGAAATTTAATGCTAAATGGGTTATTGTAGGCTTAATTTTTTTAAATTATGTTCACATTAATGTCTTTTTATTTTTCTCAAATAATCTTTATATCATCGAAATTTATACTCAAGAAGCATATTGATGCAGTTTTTTCAAAAGGTAAGTTTAATTTAGATAAACAATATGGCTTTACATTTATCTGTAGTGCACTGTACCACATCGAATTTTGGGCAGGAATACAACTCGGGTACAGCCTAATAAGGACCGGGTACGTTTAAGTATATTAACCTTACCCGAGGTACATGCAAGTATGGTTAATGATACCAGGGGTACATGTAAGTAGTACCCAAGCTGTGAATAACCAATCAAGCGTGAGTAGATTGTACCTTATGTCTTTAATAATTGCAGAACAATTACCTTAAATATTTCTATATTGTTTTCATTTTATTACAATTTATTTATTTGTCGAATTCAATTCTGCAGTGCTATAAATATGCACCCCCCATCCAAAAAATTTATTTCGTGCATATTGATGGGGCTTTTTTATTTATTTACTCCTTTTCTGCATTCCTCCCTTTTGTGTTGGTAATGTGAACATGAAATGATGAGCACTTTCATGTTAATGAATAACTTTTATTTTTTATAGATTTTGGCATATTGCCAAGGGAGATGTTTACTGAGGATTCCATGCCATTAATGTGCAGGCTGTTGCTGACGCCAGCATGAGGTAAATGTAAATACAGTATTATGATTCATTACCTTATCATTAAATTTGGTATAAAAGCAGATAAATACCATAAAAGGTTGAAATAAGCGTAATGCTTAACATCTTTGACATCTAATAATAATAAGTTATGTACATGCGCAAAAATCATTAACTACCACAATAAGCACCATTAGCACTGTGTGATCAAGCTTTTGTTCTTTTATGTGTTAGCCAATGCAGCTATCAGTATTATCTTTAAATATTGTCTTAAGTTACATTATTTCATCTAGGTAACTAAAATATAGTGATTTGATAATACTTAAGCTAGTTTTGTGAAACTTATTGAGATGCTTTCCTACCTTAATCTAACAATATTAACTGTGGACTGCTGTTTTATCAAAGACAAAGCAACTGCCCAATAAAATATTTCAATTTACAGCAATATCTGAGCACCAATGATGAGGGTCATTTGCTGGGAGATAGTGGGTATCCGTTAAGGACTAACCTGATGACCCCTTAACCTCATCCCTCCCATGCTGCGGAACAGGCCTACAATGACCATCTATGTAGAGGGTGGGTAGTAGAAAGGGCATTTGGAGTGTTAAAATCACGAGATTGGTAACATATTATATAGGTTGTGAAATATAAGTCTTATTAGTGCGAGATCAACTTACCACATAGTATTTAAATGAAGTATTAGTGCCAATCTCTTTCTTGTGCCTCACAGTGTCTTAAATCAAACGTAACTTCTAAAGCTTGATAACGTACAACTTTAATTATCAAATTTTAGAATTTATATGTAAATTAACTTTTATAATAACTGCATGTTTGCATGTGTGAATATGATGTTTCATAAAAAAATGTCTGTTTAAATAAACTGATGATTTATTCATTTTATTTAAAATCTTAAAAATTCATTTTGCTTATCCTCAGACTCTATGTATGAAATATTGTTTACTAGTGCATTTAAATGATATTGTGCATTAATAGTGAATACAGGCACAAATAAAGTGTTTTATAGGCTATAAATTATATATAATTTATATTGAAATTAAATTAATGTCAATGGTATCAGGACATTTTAGTCACTTAGACAAATGTCTATGTTAAAGAAATACTTTTGATATTTGTTTAGATATCTGCATGCCACTGGTGGATGTTGGCCTTTCAAGTCCAATAAGTGCTGTGAAATATCAACTGTGTACATGCCCCTGCATAACCTGTGTCTGGATTCAAACGTTCCACTGATAGAGGAATTGGTTGGAAACGTGATGGAACCGGATTTTATGAACAACACACCAGTACATCGAGCAGCATGTGATAAGAGGCAGCAGCTGATCAAACTGTTTCATAAAATATGTTAAAAATTTATAGTTATAAATGTTATAAAGTGATAGATGGCTTGAGTCTTCTCTGAATAGGCAGAGCTACACTACTCAGCCAAATGGCGTAAAGTTGTGTCATAGCTGATTTGGAAGGATTGGTATTCCTGGTCGTCTAGACACAATAGTTACAACAGCTGATGTTTGCATGTTTTATAATAGTGTATGCATAATTTTTCTAATATTTACTTCAAGGTTATAGGTTTGTGAAAGAAAAAAATGCCAATGTTCTGAGGACCAATAAAAAAAGTTATGTGTTAGGTATTACCAAGTGCTTGAATTAATATTTATTTTAAAGGGAACTTTTCCTAAATTTTGGCAGATATTTAAGTTTTTCATTAAACGCTTTTATATTGATACATGTAAACACTGGATCTAAAAAGCTCCAGTAAAAAAAGAATACAATTAAAGAAAGATAAAAAGTAACTCCTACAGGGCTCAAACCACTGACCCCTGAAGTAAAAGCCTCACACTAAGACCACTTGTCCGTCCATGTTGATACAATGAGTGATGTATTCTACACTTTATATAAGTAATCCTCATAGTGTCACAAAATATAACGACAACAACAGAACTCTACAAATTATTCAATCGTCGAGTGTTGCAGCAGATAGTTGCAACGCTTTAAAATTTTCAAGTTTTTAAATCGTCAAAAGATGCATATAACGGATATTTTAGAGCATGGTAAATGTTCAGTATTACTGTTTCCTCACAAATATCATAACTACAACAAAAGTTTGCGAATCTTAAACTTATTTTTTTTAATTTAGTCAATTTACCAAAACTGGAAAAGGTCCCTTGAATATTGAACAGTTATCTGAGCTCCAGAAAAGATCATATACTCAAGGTACTTTTCCCCATTAACAATTATTCAAGTGATATTTTACCCACTGACTTTCGCTCTAAAAGGTGTTCTCTGTAATGAACATTCTCAAAGCCACATTGAAACAAGGGCTGTTAGTAAAACATGCATGCCCCCCATTTGGGCTGTCAGTTGTAGTGGCAGTCAATGTGTGAATACGTTTTTTGTCACTGTGAACTTGACCTTTGACCTAGTGACCTGAAAATCAATAGGAGTTATCTGCCAGACATGATCAATGTACCTATGAAGTTTCATAATCCTAGCTGTTAGCATTCTTGAGTTACTATCCGGAAACCATTTTACTATTTTGAGTCACCGTGACCTTGACATTTGACCTAGTGACCTGAAAATCAATAGGGGTCATCTGCAAGTCATGATCAATGTACTTATGAAGTTTCATGATCCTAGGCGTAAGCATTCTTAATTCATCATCTGGAAATCATTTTACTGTTTCGACTCACTGTGACTTTGACCTAGTGACCTGACAATCAATAGGGGTCATCTGCCAGTCATGATTAATCTACCTATGAAGTTTCATGATCCTAGGCCTAAGCTTTCTTGAGTTATCTATCATCCGGAAACCATCTGGTGGACAGACTGACCAAGCAAAACAATATACCCCCTCTTCTTTAAAGGGGGGCATAAAAAGTGGGCTTGTAAATGTATCGGTACTTTATTATAATAAGTGTGCTGTCTACAAATATGGATATTATTGTCATAAAAAATAGAAGTTTTACAGTATATTAGATTGTTTCCGAATGTATTTACTAAACTTTACCCCTTTATGATTCTCTGTTCAATTATTTAGTCATCTACCGTTAAAAAATGTTGTTTACCTGTGCAATTTTTTTGTATTTTTATTGAAATGTTTATGATAATAATGTTTATGGTATTTGATAACAGTTGCTATGACACTAGTTTTCAATGAATAAAACACAAAGAACATTCACAAATATTTATTATTAATCAGGAAGTACAATATATTAACTGGGCATGGTATTATAATTCATATGACAATTTATATCTTACATGATAGTATGTGTAATAATAAGTTTCATAGACTCACTGAACACCATCACATGCAAAATCAATTAAAAGTTCCAGAAACAATTGAGCAATTTAGAATTTCCTTTTTTATACGCCCGTCTATGACGGGACGTATTATGGTATACCCCGCGTCCGTCCGTCCGTCTGTTAATGTCGTACGCTACGTCAAATATCCTTTGACAGATTTTCTTCAAATTTTAACACAATCTTAATATTGATAAACCCTGATCCCCTTTCGTTTTTGACGGAATTCTGAATTGTCGTTCCAGAGTTATGAGACTTTGTTCGTCAAAATTTCGTGATTTCATTGAATGTCCTACTGTAGCTCAAATATCCTTCGATGGATTTTTTTCAAATTTCAACACAATCTTAATATTGATAAACCCTGATCCCCTTTCGTTTTTGACGGAATTCTGAATTGTCGTTCCAGAGTTATGGGACTTTGTTCGTCAAAATTTCGTGATTTCATTGAATGTCCTACTGTAGCTCAAATATCCTTCGATGGATTTTTTTTTTTTTTTTTTAGTATCCCTGAAAAATTGAACAAGGTGAGCTTTTTTCTATTCCGATTGTACACTACCACTTACCCATCTACATTTCTCTTTTATTATTGGTCAAAATATCTATAACAGGTTTACTTCAACTCCATATCCTCTAAAGAAATGCATACATATACTCAAAAAAAGATATGGTATGAATGTCAAGGAGACGGCGCTCCATGCTCATGTACTTATAAAATAAACCATGTATTCAAATACAAATAAACTGAAGTAAAAAAATGATTCAAAGGGTTATTTATTACCTTACTACTTCATTGGCGAACGACGGGCGTATCATGCGCTCATGGCGCAGCTGTTTATTATTAAAGAGAAACCAGTTCCTCATGATTATTGCTTATGTCCCTCTGAATGGCATATCTTTCCCTTGACGCATTCAACATCTCCTCCCGAGTTTTATTACGCTGTTGCTTCATTCTTCACATGTTGCTGCAAGCAGATAAATTTACTAGTTTATACATTTAACAGAACTAAATATTAAATACACAACATATGACACTATGGTCATAATAAGTTAGCATGCCTACATGACCTGGTTTTGTTTCTGAAAGTTGGTTTTTGTATTGCAAAATTTACCTAGCTTTCTGAACTTAAACTCAACATTTGTGTGTGACACTAATGCTCTACATTCCAATTTCTTTTTTAAGTACATTGATGTGGAAAGAATTAAATAAAAAATACCTTGACACACAAGTTCATACTCTGGTAAATAGGTTACCGGTAATAAAGTTAAATGAAAAAATGCAGCAATACTTTATCCCCAAAAAACAGAGTACAATGAAAAACAAGAGCACCGCATAACAGGTGTGAACGCTCGGCTACGGGTGCATTTTTATACGCCCGTCTATGACGGGACGTATTATGGTATACCCCGCGTCCGTCTGTCCGTCTGTTAATGTCGTACGCTACGTCAAATATCCTTTGACAGATTTTCTTCAAATTTTAACACAATCTTAATATTGATAAACCCTGATCCCCTTTCGTTTTTGACGGAATTCTGAATTGTCGTTCCAGAGTTATGGGACTTTGTTCGTCAAAATTTCGTGATTTCATTGAATGTCCTACTGTAGCTCAAATATCCTTCGATGGATTTTTTTCAAATTTCAACACAATCTTAATATTGATAAACCCTGATCCCCTTTCGTTTTTGACGGAATTCTGAATTGTTGTTCCAGAGTTATGGGACTTTGTTCGTCAAAATTTCGTGATTTCACTGAATGTCCTACTGTAGCTCAAATATCCTTCGATGGATTTTTTTCAAATTTCAACACAATCTTAATATTGATAAACCCTGATCCCCTTTCGTTTTTGACGGAATTCTGAATTGTCGTTCCAGAGTTATGGGACTTTGTTCGTCAAAATTTCGTTATTTCATTGAATGTCCTACCGTAGCTCAAATATCCTTCGATGGATTTTTTTCAAATTTCAACACAATCTTAATATTGATAAACCCTGATCCCCTTTCGTTTTTGACGGAATTCTGAATTGTTGTTCCACAGTTATGGGACTTTGTTGAATGTCAAGGAGACGGCGCTCCATGCTCATGTACTTATAAAATAAACCATGTATTCAAATACAAATAAACTGAAGTAAAAAAATGATTCAAAGGGTTATTTATTACCTTACTACTTCATTGGCGAACGACGGGCGTATCATGCGCTCATGGCGCAGCTCTTTTTTTAACGAATAAAAGCTTGTCAGAATTATTTTAAGGTCACAGTGACCTTCACCTTTGACATAGTGACCCAAATATGGGTGAGGCGTGTAGAACTCATCAAGGTGGAGCTGCATATGAAGTTTCAAAGTTATAGGTGGAAGCACTTTGATTTTATGGCCAAAGTTCAATACATTTACAAAATATTAAGGTTTGAGCATGACGCGGACGACACGACACGCTGGCTAAGACAATACCTTGGGTTTTCTCCGAAAACAGCCCAGCTTTAAATGGAAAACATAAATTGTTACATTTTCATTGTAGGAAATAATTAGCAGTCAGCTTTACTATAATCTATAGAAAAAAAATATTACTATTTGTTGCTTCTGCCTTCAGTTTTATGTTTTAATGTAGCTGAGTGACACAACTTCTGTTCGAGTTTTGACAACCGTGTTCTCTGTCCATTAAATTTTGGTCCTTCAGCCAGTAATAACATTTTGTTTTCTGGAAAAACAAAGAAATGAAAACTGCATTTGTGATCTTTACATGTAACACAGTTTTGCAGAGAAAGCAATATAAATCAATGTTTATTATTTACATCTTGTGAATCAACACTATAATAAATTATTGTGGACAATGATATTTATTTAATGCTTTCTAGTGGTTTATAGACAAATATCGGTGGATTAAAACGGATAATTTCACTGTTTCAAACAATGAAAATTATCAGTGAGAATTATCGATAATTTTCATTGTTTACTGTGAAATGACGTCATTTATTTGACAAAATGACAACATAATCCCAACGACATTCTGAAGTAAAACTCTAACAATGTATATAAACTGCGAAAAAAGCATTAAATAAAAAGAAAATTTGTTGGATTCGGTGGAATATTGATTTTAATTCACTCGTGATCATAGAAAATATATATTTTCACTCGTGGCTGCGCCACTTGTGAAAATATCATTGTCTATAATCACTTGTGAATTAAAAACGATAATCCACCGAATCCAACAAATATCCTCTATATAATAGACAAAAAAAAGCATTCTCAATGATATGACATTTGTAATTACTAAACATGTTGTGTCATGTGAATCTAATACCTTATTGAAATAAACTATTTGATAATTGAACACAAAATTGCTGACATGACAAACTTTCAATCCATGATGTCTTGTTATTGTCAGCCTGAATTCTGATTGGTCTCTATTAAATTATATTATTTAACTGTTAATTGATCTACACCACAGTTACATTTCTGCACAGAAAGAACAAAACAATTAATCTTACCAATACATTTTTATTGATGGATAAAGAAAATAAGCAAAAAAATAATCTTCATTCTTGTCAATATCAATAGCCGCCTTAGAGTCTTTTGATGATTTTTGCTTTGGCAGACACTTGGCTGAAATAATTCGCGTTCAGATTTATCATGAACGTGAATTATTTCAGCTGTCTTCATTCATGACCAACAAGTTCTCAACTCACATTTCAACCGTCTCCATCCAAAATAACTTCTTTTTGCGTTTTAAAAAGTAACGGAAGGGGAGTGTCGGCCAAACAGCAATCGGTAGCCTTCCACACCGGTCTACACGTCGTTTTCCAGTGTTTGTTTTTGTTTCGATTCACAACTAGCATTGTTTTTGTTAGTCCAAATAATTAGACGTAAATTGACCTCATATTTATAGGAGTATGTTTTTTGTGCAATGTTTGCCTTAGCTGACAGAACGCGCGAAAATTACGTCATGCAATTTTTCAGACTGTGTCACTATTTTTTTCGGTTACAAAATACGTATATTTAAGTAGTCGTATTTTATGTATGTTGCTTTTACGATTTCGTTGATGAAACGGAGTTTATGTAAAATCGTAAACGACAACATTACGTAATTTACGATCGTATAAAAATACGTAATTATTGATGAAACGGCCCCCAGGCTCCCAGTTTAATAGTCAGTCGCCCAGTCTAATAATCAGTTACCTAGTCTAATGGACAGCCAGTCGCCTAGTCTTATGGTCAGTCAGTGGTCAAACGAACACTGGTTGGCTTTGGCTCATGAGAACTACGTCATTCTTCCAACGCTGCCCGATGCCAATTTCGCGTTTGCTCATCACTGATCAGATATCGTCAAGGGAAATTCACATGGAATATATTGTGACACAAAAAATTAAAACGACCTTTTTGTTTCTCGTTACATCTATGTTACCATACCACATCGTGTGGCTTAATTTTGGCTGTTGCTATAAGAAACACTGATTTTTTATGGATTAACTTTTATTTTACAAAATAGTTTACAAAATATACATTGATTTTAAGTATTAAGGTGGCTTTAATAGGCCCTTGATAATAAATGTTCAAGGACAGACGTTCACTATGTAAATAGTTGTTTATATCAAACAAGAGTCTGTAGCAAAATTACCACTGCAATCATGTCTCTTTGCACAATCACTATAGAAACTTAAAGCATGTTGCCCTATCACTTGGCCTTTGCAACAATCACACCTCTTGGTACCTGGAAGGCTGCTAGCAAGGAGCTTAAATGTTAAATGTTATTGCTAATGTTAAATCTTCTCGTTGGTCTCTGAGATCAGCCTAAACCTGTAGAAGTTGAATGAATTTAGTTACCTTCTCAACATATGAACCAAAATAAAAAAATGCATTTAATGGGACCTGTCACAGAACACTGAATTCGAGACTTTTACCCTTCACAATTTTAAGGTAATTCTTGATCAAAGGAACAATTAATGTCTAAGATAATCTTGCTACCAAGCACAAATTGTAAAGGTCCCATAGTTTCTCTGTTAATTTATTTCCTGCTTATATTAATATAAATACATAGCTCTGACCTGTAAGGCTTAAATATTAAACATTTCAGCTAAGGACACATATTTAACACACCATGGTGATCATTTGTCTCGTGTACATCATTCCATAACAGGTTCCCTCTATGACTCAATGCTATTACCGGTAAATAACATACGTTCAATATTGATGAGTATTAGAAACATCAAACAAATCACTATCAAGCTTAACACATATTCACTTGTCATTGGTCAATAAATGAAACTTCAGCTGCTGGTTAATGGTTTCTAAATAAAATATTTATTTCCCAATAGTGCAATTGTATAGCTAAAACACACATTATTTTTATATTGTTGGTAACATAAATCAAATGTACATCTTGGCATCTACCTGACTAATAAAGTAGACATAATGTTTCCATTTTAATTACCATAATCTTGACATTAAACTGCCTGGCCCGCAGTTGCAATCTCAATCTTGGTCTGCATTTAATCTACCTACACACAAACTGTTATTACAATACCTACATCAAACCTTAGTTATAAAGAAGAAACGGTTTTCTTTTTTAAGCTACAGTGCCATTTCCCTTTAGCTTACTTGCCCCAAATGCAATCCCCAGCTAATTATGCATGTACCTTCATCAAAAATTAACTTTTAAGGGGAGCTGTGTCTCTAAGATTAGCAAAAGTGGCATTGACCCTACAAGTCCCAATACAATTCAGAGCTAAGTCTCCATGCGAGCATGCAACAACCAAACAACCAATAAACAACATATTAATTGGCTTACTGGATAAGTGACATTTGTGCTAAAGCTAAATAACAACTTACTCTACTTCCACCATTTTTTTCAGCAGATGCAGACCGAAAAGGATTGGCAAATCAACCGAAAATACAACAACACATTTTGTAAGTATCAATCGAAACAAGATCTTTGTAACAGAGGAAACAGCAGTACCCTACACAGTTAATGTTGTTGGAGTAAGAAAAGGTACTCTTAAAGTTTCATTAACCTACCTTAAGTAATTATTGAGTTGTTGAAGGGTCAAGATATACATTTTAACTTGGGATGGCATCAAATACCTACATCGGTATTCGAATTTTCGCAAATCCATTCAATCGAATATTCGAATATTCGCATAAAACGGCTGGATTGATTTAACTTTTATTACTCAGTTTCGTATCCAGTAGAGATATAAAATATTTATAGGCACAGAAAAACAATTAAATATACAATTGTTGTGTTGAGAAATAGAAAGAAAATGTAGCTTAATTATAAAATCAAACTTTGAAAAAGCCTATTTAGGCAAAATATATCAGAAAAGAGTGAAACTTGTTTATGTTAACTTCCAAATATTTTGTAAGTTATATCCGTTTGCTGAATACGAGGCTGTTTATTAAAGTTACTATCGAATCATTGTATTGCTGTCAGGCACAAATAGAAGAAAGAACATCATTTCATAGAATTTTATTTTTATTTGAAATTTTAAAAGAATGAATTTATATCATTTGTTAAATTTGATTTATTCACATATTGTAATGTCTGTTCAAAGTGTGATCACAGAAACTAAATTATAATTTGCCAGTCAATTGAAGCCCTAAATTGGCACCTAATTGACAAACAATAGTTCGGGCCCTTCTTAGAGTGTGTATATTGTATTGCGCAATTTTAGTTATTCACAAATTTAATGGCTGTTCATGCTGTGATCACAGAAACTTAATTATTATTCGCAAGTCAATTGAAGCCGTTAATTGGCACCCCATTGATAAACAACAGTTCGGGGCCTTTCTTAGAGTGTGTATATTGCATTGCGTAATCAGCGCTGATACGGGCCGCGTTATCAGTTTGACAAGAAGAACGTCACATCAAACAAGTTAATCCCAAGTTATTTCGGGTGCCAATTGACCAGTCGCCAAATTATATATCGCTCCGGCCACATAGTCACGTGGTCTAGTGATTAGAAAACTCCGACAAGCAGATCGCAATTATAGCGGATTACGTCAGTGAAAAACTATATTTGTTACGATGTATCATGCTCTTTTCTATAATATAAATTATTAAAGCCGCACAGTAAACTAAACTGCTTTGTAAAACTTAAATATAATCATAAATGTCTAATAAATGACCCCACCCCACATTATACTCCCCCTCTAAACCCCCCTACCCCCCCCCCCTCCGAATAATATTTTGTCCCCTTTTTTATCTTTGAAAGATCATCTAATAAATTATTGAATATAAAAACCTTCCCCATAATGGCTTTTGTTATAGTGTCAAGAACTCGACTAGTCGAGCGCGCTGTCCCCTGACAGCATTTGTTTAGTCCCCACTCATTCCATCCCGCGAAACCCTTAAGGTGTCGCAACTCTAGTACTTTAACATCTAGACACAAGCATAGGTGAATACATACAATTATTACAGCCTTCAAGGATACAACAAACTTTCCGATCTCTTTCATATTTCAGGGTTGCCACTTAACTTGAAAAGTCAGGGAAATTTGATTTTTTTTCAAGGTCAGTGAAAAGTCAGGGAAATAAAAAAAATGGTAAGTGAAAAATGAAATTGCAGAAAAGTCCGTGAAAAATGATACTTGAAGACTGCCGTAGCCACAAATAACATCAGGGCTCGAATTACTTTTTTTAATCAACAAAATTGCGAGCTGTTAAAATTTTAACTCGCATTTTTTCTTTCCAACTTGCAATACAAGTTTAAAATAAATGCTTCCTTTGGTAGATCTTAACTCTAAGAATAAAGCCATGAACTTGTAGTGATACTGTGGTAACAGATACACAAATATAAAACTGGTAGAACTTAATGTTTATTTTAACTTAGAAGGTTTAAAAATGTAAGAACAGTTCACATTACACTATTTAATGGTATTGTATGATCTAGGTCTTTCTCAGCAACTCATTCAGCCCTTGTGACACCTTGTCGAGTATTTTTGTTTTTAAATAAAGTATATGGAAACACTGATTGCACATCTTTAACATTTTAGCATTTTTTTTGGAGAAAAACTATGTGCGAATATAGTACACATCTAAAAAATCGGTTGGGGTTACATCATTCTTTTTGTTTCAAACACAAAACATATAACAATCTTAGATTGGTTGCTATTTCAATATTAATACGTGTGTTCACCCGTGCTATTAACGCGAACATGGCACTTCCGACCAATGGCGACTGGTTGTGTTTATTCTATTCCTAAACAAAAAATTTCGTTTATTCTCGGTCTGCATTTGTGTTTAAATATTGAAGTGCTGGACTAAATTATTATCAGGTAATATACGCAATATGTCATAATCTAAAAAAAATTCCAACTCGCAAAAATTTGCGAGCACCTAATTGGTCCACTCGCATTTGAGAGTCGTTTATTGAAATTTACTCGCAAATGGCCCGTTTGCCAGTTTGTCCTTCCTTCCTTACTTCCTTCCTTCACACTTTTGTTACAGTGTCTCATAGTACCTTCAATACTTTACCGATCTCTTTCATATTTCAGGGTTGCCACTTAACTTGAAAAGTCAGGGAAATTTGATTTTTTTTCAAGAGATCGGTAAAGTATTGAAGGTGCTATGAGAAACTGTAACAAAAGTGTGACGGAAGGAAGTAAGGAAGGAAGGACAAACTGGCAACTATATGCTCACCGAAAATTTTCTGGGAGCATAAAAATATTTTGACAGTGTTTCATGAAGACTGGAAAATAAATGTGACTTTTAGAGTGTTAAGAAGTTTTTACTAAAGCCATATAAGGAAAAATGCCCCGCAACCTGTTGGCCATTTTTTTCAAGCAATCGGAACCATTTCCAAATTCGTCCAAGTTATCATCAGGCAAATCTTGTGACCAATTTTCATGAAAATCAGTCAATTAATGAGGCCTCTAGAGTGTTAACAACCTTTTACTATAGCCATAAATGGAAACATTCCCCACCCCCTTGCGGCCATCTTTTTCAAGCAACTAGACCCATTTTTGTACTCATCCAAGATATCACTGGAACAAATCTTCTGACAAAGTTTCATGAGAATTGGATAATAAATGTGACCTCCAGAGTGATAACAAGGTTATTCTATAGGAAAATTGCCCCGCCACATATCAGCCATGTTTTTCAACAGACCAGCTAGGTTTTCAAACTCGTACAAAGGTATTATAAGAACAAATTTTCTAACCAAGTTTCATGAAGATTTGACTATAAAGGTGACTTTAAGAGTGCCAAGAAGTTATTTAATATTAACATCTGAAGCAGGAAACAAATTTGTTCTGTATACATGTTGCAACAGCATTAAGGAAAACAAGAGTGCCAAACTGTCGCAAGATACGCCCGTTTGAAGGTTTTGGACATCTTGATAACTTAAACATTTGAGTAGCAAAATGATATATTTTTTAAAATTAAGCAACACATAACTTTACCATTTGAGTGACACCATGGTAAATCCTTGAAATGCACTTAGTGACCTCATGACCTAGTTTTTGACCCGGCATGACCATTATTTGAACTCGACCTAGATAATATTTAGGCACAACTTTTGACCAAATTTGGTGAAGATCGGATGAAAACAACTTCAATTAGAGAGCGGACACCATGCTAAATTCTTAAAATGCACTAAGTGACCCCACGACCTAGTTTTTGACCCGGCATAACCCATAATTAAACTTGACCTAGATATCATCTAGACACACCTTCTGATCAAATTTGGTGAAGATCGGATGAAAACTACTTCAATTAGAGTGCGGACACCATGCTTAATGCTTGAAAAACACTAAGTTACCTCCCGACCAAGTTTTTGACCCAGCATGACCCATATTTGAAAATGGCCTAGATATCATTTGGACACAACTTTTGACCAAATTTGGTGAAGATCGGATGAAAACTACTTCAATTAAAGAGCGAACACCATGCTCAATCCTTGAAATGCACAAAGTGACCCTGTGACCTAGTGTTTTACCTGGCATGACCCATATTCGAACTGGACCTAGATATTGTCTAAATACAACTTCTGACCAAGTTTGGTGAAGATCGGATGAAAACTATTTGAATTAGAGAGCGGACACTGCTGTTGACACCGCCAACCCGCCACCCGCAAAGAGTGAAACTATAATACCTCCCGTTTTCAACAGGCGTATAAAAATGTGATTCAATGTCAATGAGGCATACATAAATTCATTTTATTCTAGTAAGTTTGTTTCATAGCTTTTTTTTAAATTACAGGTCTCCGACCCCTTCAATCTAGTTGGCGTTGACCCGATTGGTCCATTCAAAGAGACGTCAAGTGGCCGCAAGTACATATTCACCGCCACTGAAGTCACGAAGTAGATATTCACCACCACTGACCCTAGTCAGTCACCTGGTCTAAAAGTAAAAAAGTTGTGTAATGGTCAGTTAGTCGTCTGGCATGTTGGTTATTCATTCCACAGTCAGATTTTGTGTGTAAATGTGAAAGATGAGACTATGTCAATAATAACAAGTAATTTTAAAATCTCACAATGAATGCCATAGTTATGGCCCGGACAAGATCATTTATGGCCATTTTTGACCTTTGAACTGACAGTGTGACCTTGACCTTGGAGATATCAACATAATTCTTTCGAGCAACACACCGTTCAATGATGGTGAACAAATGTGCCAAATGATTTTAAAATCTCACAATTAATGACATAGTTATGGCCCGGACAAGCTCATTATTGACCATTTTTGACCTTTTAACTCAGTGTGTGACCTTGACCTTAGAGATATCGACGTAAGTTTTTCACGCGACACACCGGCCAATGATGGTGAACAAATGTGCCAAATGATTTTAAAATCTCACAATGAACAACACAGTCATGGCCCGGACAAGCTCATTTATGGCCATTTTTGACCTTCGAACTCAAAGTGTGACCCTGACCTTAGAGATATGGTCGTAATTCTTTCGCGCGACACACCATCCAATGATGGTGAACAAAATTGCCAAATGATTTTAAAATCTCACAATAAATAATAAAGTTATGGCCCGGACAAGCATTTGACCTTTGAAATCCAAGTGTGACCTTGACCTTTGAGATATTGACGTACTTTTTTCAAACAACACACCGTCCCATGATGGTGAACAAATGCACCAAATTATTTTAAAACCTAATGATAAATGACATAGTTATGGTCCGGACAAACTTTCGGTTAAAAACACACTAAGTCACCCGTGACCTAGTTTTTTACCCGGCATGACCCATGTTCAAACTTGACCTATACATCATCTAGATACAACTTGTGACCAAGTTTGGTGAAGATCGTATGAAATTTTGGGACAGACCGACAAACAGACAGACCGACTGACAGACCGACAAAGTGACTCCTATATAGCCCCCATTACCAATGGTAATGGGGGTATAATAAAAACGAAATTACTTAAACTTCTGTTGATATGTAATGAATACTGAAAATCAGCTGTTCATTGCGCTCTCAAAGTCAATACGACTCTTGCGATTAAATATCAGTGAAAGCCTTGTTCAAAATTTAGCTAGAATCATAACATTTTTATTTTCTAACAAAGGACGATACACAAACACACATGCACAACTGCGTATCATTAGAAAATAATGCATTCGAATGTGAATGTAGCACGTGGAATTACATTATGTAGGGGAACTTTTTCTGAAAATGTGCGGCGCAAGAACAGATTGACAGACGCTCTTGGCTATTTCAGTGTACACAATATATATTATAAAACGTTAAAAGCAGTTTGCGCGACGCAGATCCGGCTAAAACAGGTTAGGCCAGATGAAATGTATCTGAAAATGGGAAGTTGCAAAATTACATCAGCAGCTTGGGCAACAACGTTGTGTTAAGCGTGGCGTCAGCATGACATTAAAATAGATACTAATTGCATTCATTTATTTCAATGATAATTTTATGACAAACTGCCACATCTGCTCAACAGTTAACTACATTTAAATTGACAATTAATTGCATTCACAGATTCGTTACTGAGATACTGCCACATCTGCTTGACAGATACTTTCATTCTCACAAAATCTAGACACATATGGTGGCTGATACTCAAACTTCATTGAATTGTTTATTATTGTTAGGATATATACAAATACGCTTGCTATCAAAGTGAAACAAATATTATGTACATATGTATACAGATAGGTACTTATATGTTCCCGTTGATAACACTGGTGGAAAGTGTGTATTGAAAAGCACATTCCTATGGAAAAAGACCATTTGAAACTATTTAAGAATCATCATAATGCATTGCAAACATATGATTGACAACTTGTATCATTATTCGGCCATTTGATACATATACATTTTTATTCTATATCGATCATATCCCCAACACAGGAAATATGGCAAGGTTGTTTAGATCTGAATTTAAGTGGCATCTCATAACAAAACACTATTTTTTGTAAACAATCGGGTTATAATACAAATAATGATTTTAGGTTCCCAAATCCTTAAGTAATTACCGTATTAAAAGAAAAAGTGTACCATATTCCAGCAAATAACGATATTGTTCAATAAAGCGTTTAAGGGAAAAAACATAAAGGTAAAACAGATACAGAGTTAAGGAGAGAATGGAAGTCCTCGAATGGATAGTGCAATCAACAAGTGTTTGAAGGTGATGCACACCGGTTGAAATATCAGAAAATGTATCAACCCTGATAACAATAGACTTCAGTGAAAACTATACCCGCAAAACTCTAAAATAAATCCAGCATGTTAATTGGAATATAAACGAATAAAACAGACTTGAACACTGTAGTTAAGTGAATGTTTCAGAGAAATTGAGCAAGATCTCAACTATGGTTATTAACACGTACAATAACAAAATAGCGGAATCAACAATGGGCATTGAAATAATATTCCAAAATAGTCAAGCACATTGTACAAAATCTAAGACAAATAAGTAAATAAAAATAAGTTTTTATTTTCCTGGTTGATACTGTTTCAGGTTTTGGTAGTTAATTATCACGAGATGAAATTTATTGGAAATTGAAAGTGAGAAAAATAAAAATAAAGTGAGAAAATTTATTTTTACTATCCGCTAATAATTACAACTGTTTACAATAGACATTGTTTAATAAAGGGTTAAAAGTTTACAAAACTGAAAAACCTCACAAGTTTAGCTGGGGGACCTGATGGACGCTAGGGCAAGGTCCTGAGACTTTGCAAAATGACACATAAAATATTAGCTTAGAAATTCGCACAAATCTAACAAATATCACTTGTTTTGGAAGGAAAATTTGTAATGTTTATTCATATTACGGTATTTATTTCAAATTGAGTGGGAAACAAGAAATTTAATCAATATGTATGAGGCAATACATTTAATGCACATGATCATTTATTTCAAATACATGAAACAAAATAAAATGATTATATTTTATCAAGATAAGAAATGTCCTAGATTAACAAAATTACTTTTCCTACTGTTTTAAGAAGTCATGATTTCAACATTGTGTTTCAGTGCTTTGTCTGCAGCATGGGCTTTAATAACGGCCTTCTTTCCAGACAATGTGTGACTTTTTTTGTAACAATGAACCACAAAAACACACACAAGGGATGTCCGTATTTTGAGCCATTCGCCAAATTTAACACTATGTTTGTCTATTTCAGACAACCAATTCAATCGTAATGTATTCGGAACAGCAATTAAATGTTCTGACCAAGTTTTATGAATTCTGCACTATATATGCGACTTCTAGAGTGCTTACAAACTAAATTTTTAAATTTGATTAATTACCTAGTTGTTTACCCAGTTTCAAACTCGGCCAAGCTATTATTGTGTTAAATCTTCTGACCGAGTTTCATGATAATTCGGCTGAAAATTGGAGTGTTAATAAGGTACATGTTGAAGACACGTGATACGATGGACGATGCAGGGACGAAAGGCGACCACAAAGGCTCAACATGAGCACGTTGTGCTCAGGTCATCTGAACACTTAGGGGTAGACTAGTGTATTATGTTACATTCTAAATATTTCACCTTCCTGTTTTGTTCCTTAGATTTTTTAAAGTTACCTATATAATATAAAGAAGTGAAACTCCAGCTGCTGGAGCAGTATTGAATTTTCATTAAAAACAATTAGTTGGTCCTTTATTTAAGGCAAGTGACCGATTGCCCAAACAGTACAAAACAGCACAATACAGCACAATACAAACCAACATAAACACACAATATGAATAAAGCTGGGGTCACCGCCTTGGAACGGTCAATGCAAAGCATTGGGGGTTTAAACCTGGTTATAGAGCGCTCAACCTCACACTTGGCCCAGCAATATTCATAATACATTCAAGTGTAAATAAAATTTAACGTCATAGCATTGTAACTCAAATTAAACAATAACAAAAGGGAATTAAAACGCATTCAATTTAATTACTATTTAATTACTCAATTGCATTGAAGATACAAGAGTAACAGAATTACAACTTTTTGACGAACGATCAAATAAAACTATTAACAATTGTCAACTACATTCCTTCTTTATAGAAAAGATTTGAGAATGTAGAATCATAGAGTTAATATCTCAGATAATCATCGCGCAAATACAGGAAGAAGCAGCAATAATGGGTGTAAAAATTCCATATTACATAGCTTGGTTGTTTATGTGACTGCTAAACAAATTAAAAATAATTAAATCAAACAAGAAACGCCTATCAGAGAGAAAATATAAATAAAATGGAACGTTATAAACCCAATGACCTATGCATGTAGATTACAACTGGGAAAGTCGGTCGTATGACGTCACAAAAATCCATAATGACATAATGACGTGAACAAATTCCAAGGGCAGTACTAAATAAAAATATTAATCGGGCTGTGCTACTAATAAAACAAGTTTACGTGATTTAATATTAAGAAGCAAATGAATACAAATGGTAATTCCATTAAAGCGACATTATTGGAATCAAACAGTATATAGGTGTTTTGACAACTGAAGACAGAAATGATTTGATGTACGATTTGAGTCCAAATGTAGTTTACATGCAGATTTGTTCATACCACACAATGACACAATTTTATTAAACAGTGACAAATGCCTATAATGTAGTATTCATGCAGATTTGTTCATACGACACAATGACACAATTTTATTCAACAGTGAAAAATGCCTATAATATCACTAATGATTCCAAATTTTAAGGGAAGAAAGATATAGTGAATCGAAAACCATCAAATACGTGTTTTTAAGTACATAAGCATCGTATCCTTTTGATAAAAACAAGTTAATTAAATTGAAAAGTTTAATATGAACATTTGGTTTAACATATTTTAATTTGCGGACACGCTTCAAAACATCTCCGTAAAATGATGGATGGGAGATTCCATTATTTAAATGCCATTTTAAAGAAACATTATATTTTGAAATTAAATCACCATACTTAGAGTAAAATCTAGCAAATTTATTTCTTAAGTTATGATACAAAAAGCCTTGTTTTAGCAATTTTTAGTTAATATTAGATTACGATCATTAAAATCTTTAATACACGAACATGCTCTGGCATAACGTACCAACTGCGAAATGTAAATACCATAGGAAGGTCCTTTAGGGATGTTGCCATCTAGAAACGGAAAATTCACAATTTCAAAGTTAAAATCGTCCCGTTTGTCGTATAAACTAGTTTTGATCAAATTATTATTAATAGTTTAATGTAAGTCTAAATACGCAGCGTCTGTATTGGATATACACGATCTATTTAAGACTAGTTCTTTTGGGTAGATTTTGTGAATATATTGTTCAAATAATGGATTATCTAAATTAAGTATGTCATCAATGTACCTACTAGTAAGGTTAAAACAATTAATCAAATCTACTTGCTTAGTTTTAGATAATTCTAACATAAATTCGCTTTCATAACAATATAAAAAAAGGTCAGCTATAAGTGGCGCACAATTAGTACCCATAGGAACGCCAATAATTTGTTTAAATATTTTACCATTAAATTCAACAAACAAGTTATCCAAAAGAAAAGTAAGTGCTGCACAAAAGTCAAGACCAGTCCAAATGATGTAATTATCTAATATCTGATTAGTAAAAAAAGCTGTTTTAGTGTTTAAAGCTAGATACAAACATTTCTCTCTAGCAAAAGTTTTTTCAATCAAAGAAACAAGTTTGGATTTTATTAAAGCGTGAGGAAGCGTTGTATATAGTGTCGAAAAATCATAAGTACTTACCTGCGACACCTTATATTTTTTATTTTCAATTTTATCAATAAGTCTACATTAATTGGCGTTATCAGTTTTGACCCCCAGGTTTATGATTTTCCTGACCTTTAATAAGAACACCAGATGATGTTTCAAACCAAATATTAACGTAAATGTTGGCACGGGTTCACTATAGCCATATACAAAAACAAAAATCAGCCCACCCAATGGGGGTTATTTTTTCAACAGTCTTGAATCATTTTCTATAATCTGAGATATCATTTAAACAAACATTTTTACCAAGTTTAATAAAGACTGAACAATAATTGTGAATGCAAAACTGTTAACAAGGTTTTTTACTATAACTATTTATGCACAAATGCTGCGCAACCTTAAGCCGCCATGTTTTTTTTATAAACTGAAAACATTTTTAAGTTCATCAAAGATATCATAAAAACAAATGTTTTTACTGATTTTCATGAAAATAGGACTTTAAATCGGACTTCTAGAGTACTAACAAAGTTTCACCATAACAATATAATGAAAATTGCCCAGCCCCACTGGGACCCATGTTTATATATACAGACCGCAACCATTTTCAAACTCTACTAAGATATGATAAGAACAAATGTTTTTAATGAATTTTATACAGACTGTACAATAATGTGACTAATAATGTCTCCAAGGTTTTCTATAGACATACAAGGGACATGAAAACTGCCTTGCCCCTGGCGGTCATGTTGTAAAACAAAGGCTGATTGTAAAACACGTATGCCCCTCAAATGGGCTGTCAGATGTAGTGGCAGCCATTGTGTGAATCCGTTTTTTTTTGTCACCGTGACCTTGACCTGTGACCTAGTGACCTTAAAGTCAATAGGGGTCATCTGCCAGTCATGATCAATGTACATATGAAGTTTCATGATCCTAGGCCTAAACGTTCTTGAGTTATCATCCGGTAACCATTTTACTGTTTTGAGTCACTGTGACCTTGACCTTTGACCTAGGGACCTGAAAATCAATAGGGGTCATCTGCCAGTCATGATCAATGTACCTATGAAGTTGTATGATACTAGGCCTAAGCATTCTTGAGTTATCATCCAGAAACCTTTTTGTTGTTTTGAGTCACTGTGACCTTGACCTTTGACCTAGTGACCTGAAAATCAATAGAAGTTATCTGCCAGTCATGATCAATGTACCTATTTAGTTTCATGATCCTTAGCCTAAGCGTTCTTGAGTTATCATCCGGAAACCATTTTACTGTTTCGAGTCACTGTGACCTTGACCTTTGACCTAGTGACATGAAAACCAATAGGGGTCATCTGCAAGTCATCATCAATGTATCTATGTAGTTTCATGATCCTAGGCCTAAGCATTCTTGAGTTATCATATGGAAACCATTTTACTATTTCGAATCACTGTGACCTTGACCTTTGACCTAGTGACCTGATAATCAAGAGGGATCATCTGCCAGTCATGATCAATGTACCTATGAAGTTTCATGACCCTAGGCCAAAGCGTTCTTGAGTTATCATCTGAAAACCATTTGGTGGACGGACCGACCGACTGACATGTGCAAAACAATATACCCCCTCTTCTTCGAAGGGAAGGCATAATAAACCGGAACCGTTTTTGAACTCAGCCATGATGTCATAAGAACAAATGTTCCATCCATATAAATGTGTATTCTATGGTGTACATATTAGATGCCCTCCCCACTGTTGTCTATGATTTGCAACGAAAAACGAAATCATTTTCAGAGACAGCTGATATATCATTAAAATATATGTTTTTACCCCGTTCCATGAAGATTGGTTAATACATGAAACTTCAAGCTTATTCTATAATTTTACATACAGCCCTAGTTTGTGACCTCATGTAAAACAATTTAAAATCAGCCAATATATCATGAGAAAAAGTCTTGTAACCAAGGTTCATGAAGATCAGACAATAAATGTGGTTTCCGGAGTGTTAATCAGGACAATATTGAAAACCCACGACAGACAACGCACAACGGACAATAAGCGATCACAAAATCTTACCACGAGAATGGTCTCAGGCTAGGTACATTGTAAACAACAAAAGCATATTAAGTGATATACTGTAAAACTTAAAAAATACTTGCAACTATTATATCGCTATTACAAAAGATTGACTGTTTAAGTAGTTTGTACACTGGGGTAAATTATGTTATAATTTCATTTGGCATAAAACTTTAAGTGTATTGCCATTGAACCATATACTTGTTTACTCGTTCGAGAGAATGTTGGAAATAAATCTAAAAAGTAAAAGGAAGTATTATACTGTTAAATGTTCTCAAAAGTTTACGGAGTAAACATAAATGTTACATATTCAGACAATAACGCTGTATTTAATATTTTCATTCTAAAAAAAAACCAAATAAACGAATTATGTTTTGCTAAGTTCGGATTTTTGTGAACTAAATATTGTATTTCTTTACTTTATTAATGCAATATAATTATGCAAGAAATTTGCTTGACCCAGATAATATGTTTACACAGATAATTTAAAAAACAAAACAATTTGTATCATTTAGCAAACACAATACACTTGAATTTGAACACTTCCTATCCAATTGTATCAAATTGGACAACCAATTAAACAATCACAGCATTTCCAATATTTCTAATTTGGTATAGAGATTGCAGATGTCTCTCTGATAATTAACAAAATATTATATATCTAATGATAATGACTTTATAATGTATCGACATATGTTGTTTGTCAGACTTAATGATGGTAATTATATTTTACTATTCCTAAAATATCACAATCAGACAAATTCATCTTTGTAACATATGTTGTTAGTGTACCAGACTGCACAGTTGACTTAGTGGATATTTTACCTTAAATAAAATAAAGTTATCACATGTCAAATCCATTAAACTTAATTTAACACTTACTATTTCACATCGATGAACACTTCAATCTACTACTCTCTCCATTGAATATCCAAGAACAATAATGTTTGAAACATGCTCTGATACAAACCGATTCTACATGACCGGTTGGCAAGCTGCCGTTATGTTTTAGTATAATTTGTTAAGGCAACCTCCTGTGAATATTGATGTGGATATACGTAGGTTTTTGCTATTGATGATTGTCAATAAATATAAATGTGGCTCTACTTTGTCGCTACAAAATTGATGTTTTTGCATGAAGTTAAACAGGCAGATCAGAAAGTGTGCATGCATGGACTTGGTGGTGGATTTGATTACTTGTAGATGGTCCAGCTGACCAATATATTTGTTTACAAAACATTCTAATCACATATAAAGAGAACACACGCTCTAATACATCCGAGGAACATTTTTCCTTTGCCCATTGCATTTTTTCTGTATCATAGCATTTTTATCAATAACACAGGACGTTTTGTAATATGGCGGAGTTGCAAACTCCGCTGAATGTACTTGGAAAAGGGTTGCATTTTTTAATTAAAACACATAGCTCTAAGACAGTTAGAGCTTTTTAAATGTTTGTGTTTTAAATCTATAGTTTATGAAAGTATTTGATACGTATATATACAAATGGTAAAGGTTTAACACATTATACTGTTTTGCTAAATAACAACAAACCTACGTTTGCATAGGAATCAGTTCATTTGACATCATGTGAGCTCTGCTCTTTGAGGCGTTTTATGTTCTGGTGTAATGTGCTTCTTTGTTTTTGTTTAACAATAAACATAACATTAATTTTAGCCACCCGTGGAAAAGCTGACTAAAAATATCTGTGTACAGTGTCGTCCCAGATGCAGTCTGTATATAGTTTCACTAAAAAATCTATTTTAGGCCGGACGTGTCTACCCTGCTAAGCCTGTGAGGACAAGTTACAACACTTTACTCACATGCATAAAACTTCATTTTCCCAAAGCAGAGCTCATAGTTAGCTTTAAATGAAGTTTCTAGTTGAGTTTTACAATTTGATACACATAATTTTGTGTTGTTTTGGAAAGCTGTTAGCTCCATTAAAAATCGATTAAATACAACTTTGAAAAATATTGATCAGGTCGAAATGTTTCATAAAACATATATATTTGCAAAATGATGTTCCCTCGATGACTAAGTATCACATGTTACATTTCGTTCATGCGGTAGTTTGTAATTATGGTTAATAGCAATCCTATTTTTGTATTGTGAACTTTTCCTTAACTACCACATTGACTAGTTCTGTTCTGAATCAGATATGTGTAACACTTTATATGTGCAACCCTATGAAAGTCCTGTCCAAGTGCATGCTAAAAAGCGTATGTGGACTAAAATAATATGACGTGTGTATGGGCTTAATAAGCAGTCCTTAATTACGTGCATGATAAATGAAATATTGCATACCTTATACATATGTTTTTAAATATAAAAAATAAAGAAACTAATTGCTGTAGGGAAACAAAATAAAATTATTTTTAGTCTCTCTGTGCAATACATTATGGATGCCTCGTATTTGTTTATTGTTTAATTTAGCATAATGTATTACCTCGTAGAAAAACGTACTAATTCGGGCAACCTGGTGGTGATGAAAGTATAGAAAAAGATATAAACTAATGGAGCACCTTCTTACAAATATTGTTTTGTAATATCAAATTATTCTTCTAATCTCATATTATTTTACCATAGCATGCTGTCCATTTTTTACTTTTTAAGGCAGTAAGGCCAACATTTTTATATTTTCTGTTTTACGGGATCGCCGATCCTAAATTTTGCGAAAATTAAATAACCTTAATTTTATTTTCCTTTTTCCCGCCGACCGTGCAATTTCATAACGTTGAAAAATAAAATGTGTCAACGATTTTTACCTATTCCCTGAAATGCCCGGATAAAAAATGGACTTATTTGTTTGTTTGTTTTATTTGTGCATACATGTCAAGCAATTTACAATTCAATGCAATCAAGGCAATAAAAAACGTATTGATTGCATTATTCTCATATTCAGAAACATGCATTACATGAATGGTGCCATTTATCACAGATCCAAATAAGTTACGACATGATGTATACACAGGATAACCCGTAAAGCTTAGACATGTAAACATGAAAAAGCTTATTTCCAACGGGGTCCCTTGATTTAGTCGAACAGATCTTATAAGTGACTATAAATATATTGTTTTTTCAGTTCTTAATATATAATCGACATGATCCTACACATTATTTCTTCTACAAATTAAGTGAATCTTTCAAAAGTTGACATTACACTGACACAAATAAATAACATAAAAAATAATGGTTTACATAAAATAAAACAAATATAAAAGTAACTTAACTCGACGCTTGCTTAGTATCGGCTTTTTCGTTGGTCGTTTTTATCGAAAACAATTGCCATTAACAAAGAACGAGTGCCGATCGAGCTTGTCGAGTAGTCGCCAAACGATAACTGACTTACGTATTGTTTGCAGATGTAGCAGAATACAATTTTACGTTGCTATCAACATATCTCTCTCTAAATTGCGGCGGATATCTACATTAGTCGATGTATACCGATTGAGAAGAAGTGTTTTTACATACGTCCAAGATGGCGGCAAGCAGACGAGAAATGTGCGATGAGTGGCGGAAAGGATAAATAACATTCAAATTAACAACGAATATCATATGGTTATTAGGGAATAATTTAACTCGTGTGTCATTTAACGCAAAATACTATGTTTGAGATAAAAAAACAACAAATATTTATAAGAAATATGCAAAGTGAATGTGCGTCAGGGAAACCAGTGTTGGAAAATTGGAAATCAGTCTACTCACAAAGTTTAAGCATTCAAGATAAGTATCGCTCAAAAATGGGAAGAGACAAACATGATTTGATTTATATGTTAGTGGATCTGTGTATAATCAGATTCATATGCATATTCTGCTTTATTATGTTTGTCAGGCTGTACAGTTAACTGAAATAGAATTGAATAGCATTGAACTGAGGATGTCAAGAGCAAGATATTGAAAGGTAAACAAATTAAATATATTCATTAACACAACAAGAACACTAAAGTGTGCTTGTTGATATTTGTTAATGTTTTCACCATATGATATTTAATTTTTTTAAATGCATTAAATTAATACTCTTAAAAAGGTTGTGATTAAATGGTGTATTTAAGAATCTATAGATTATTGCACGTTTATTATGCATGTGGAAGGATATTAACTAAACGTTGTCTTCATTGTAAGAAGACATGAAATCAGTACTTTATAATATAAAAATGCTGTCAAATATGCATTTAACAATTTTAATTCTGTTCTTATAATCATATTTATAATGTTTATCGCGCCAATTTTCCCAATCCAAAGCACAGGCTGTAACAAACAAATCAATTAATTTTGTTGAGTGAATAAATCAAACAACAACACTCTAGTGTTAGAAGAACAACAACATCACCACTACTACACTCTACTAAACTACACACCTGGCGTGTTTAGTGTCTATTAAAGTAATATACATGGAAAAGGTGCTTTTACTATAAATATATATAAAAATAGGTCTTCTATTATTATAAAAACCTTCTACAACAGTGTAATGAGATATATAAAACACTTAAAGGTAAATGCAAGTATACATAAGGTTAAATTGGCTAAGATGTTGAATGTTAGAAAATAAAAAATATCGGTTTATACAGTTTTAGTTTTATTTTTTTTGGTCGACTGCACACTTTTCATGCTTTTATTTGTATATATCCCCCCGACTCAATTGTTTTGAAATATATCCCGTAAAACAGCAAATAAAAAATTGTTGGCCCAACATGATTACTTTCGCAAGGACATGTAAAATTATTGGTCTGCCTTAATATATCCTGTGTGGTTTCAGCAGTTTATTTTCAGGGACTGAAATCAGTGTAATCAAGACACGGTCGACGACCTTTGCGTAATATGATTAACAACGAGTACTATTTTATCTGAAATGAAGATCAGATCGTGTAATATTCTGGAACCTGTAATTTTCAAAATAGGAACACATTGCAACCGAGCACAAAGTAGCGTATCATATAGTATTGACACACATCAAATCGTATCGAAGACTGAATCTCAGCGAAATAACACGATCAATAACGCATATCAAATTGTTGCATTTGCGGGTGATGGCTTAGTAAACTAAAAATGGCGCGGCAGAGGCCGACGCGTATCCCCACGCCGCATGTTTGACCCAGGGGCGACCCAGGGTTGGTAATCGGCCATGCATAGTTGAGATTGACCGTATTGCCATAAGAGAAGTTCAGTATCAATTAGAAGTAAATCGGTGTAGAAATGAAGTAATTATAGTAAAAGGCAATTTGGGGTTGGCGTGGTGCTACAGGGTTGGTAATGGGGCCATGCATAGTTAAGATTGACCGTATCGTCATAAGAGATGTTCAGTATCAATTTGAAGTAAATCGGTGTAGAAATGAAGAAGTTAATGTAAAATAACATAAAAAAAATGAGTGAAAATCTCTGACCCGGCCCCACCCCATCCCCCATAACTTCTGACCCAGGAGTCAGATCAAAATTCCAAATAGTGCAATGTCGCACATATGCTCATAGCTACCATGTGTGTAAGTTTCAAGGTTGTAGTGCTAATAGTGTAGGAGGAGATAGTGGCCAGGACGGACAGACAGACAGACGGCGAAGATAACCACAATATTCCCACGCTTTTCAAAAAGCGTGGGGATAATTATCATAATCATAGTCATAATTCATACTCATCATAAGAATCATATACATCATCATGATAATAAAAATTAGAATAAAACAGGACTTACTTCCTATCTTTATCAAGGCCCCTTCCCCCAAGATAAAGGCAGCTCTTTTCCCTAAAGGGGCCGTCCAACAGATAAAGCGTCGTATCGACGCGATTCGATACTTTGGGAAACACCGAAGATTGCTTATATAGCTAAACAATACATCCGCTCTGAATGAGAGTGTGGATGGTCGAGTGGTCTAGGCGGGAAGCTTTTTACTCCAGGACTCCAGGAATCCAGGGGTCAGTGGTACCCTGTTGGGGGTTACGTTTTTCCTTTAAAAATGTATTCTTGTTTTTTTTTAATGGAGATTTATAGTTAAAATGTTAAAATTTATCAAAAAAAGCATTTAAAGCATTTAATGACAAGCTTCAATACATGCCAAAATCTGTTTGACGGCCCCTTCATAATGTAATCTTCCTCAAATGTCAATTATTCTTTGGGAAATTTCTTATGTTTTTCAGTTTTTCGATATTTTTTCCCCAAAATGGAAAGCCATGTCCTTTTCCCAAATCAAGAAATAAAACCATGTAATCATAATCATAATAGTCATATAGACGAGTTAACGCCTGACGTCACATGCACCTGCAAAGTTTAGACTCCGCCCACTGGTTGGCAAAAAGGTTGAATTCATATAAGCGCATATAGGGAAGGTTGACAAATCATCGTTTTAATGATAATCATGCACAATATCAAATATAATTTTACTAACTATGTCTGAACAAAACATTAGCATGCAAGGAAATGCATTTTAGGAACGATTGTATTGTTGTTATTGTTTGTTTTTTACCTACAACGAACTCGGGAGTAGAACACAATGTAAGAGCTCGGTTTGCAGTAACAACAAAAATCTCCATGCTTGGCACTTTATCGCGACCATTTTGAGTTAAAAAATTCTAATTAATTGATATTATTTCAGAATAAATTAAATTTTATGAACGAAAACAAATAAGGATGAAAACAAACAACACATAGATTTTATGTACGCTACATAGTGTACCTGATTTGAACCTGTATTTGTCTGAAAAATCTTACTTTGTTACACATTAAATAAATTCTCTTGATTAATGTTTTATTTAATTGTTCACACCAATGTTGACACTCTTTGTTGCAGCATTTTTATCCCGGTGTTTTATTGCACCTTTGTTCATCATAACCAGATTACCTCGTTTTGATCGGATACTGTCCCTAAGACAATTACAAAGAAAACATGGTGTCATAAAACCAGGGACCTATACTTGGGTCCCTGCATAAACCACATGTTGCAGACGAGTGTCTGGTCATTAAATCACAATTTATGATACCTCCATGTCATCCCTTGGTATATTTAGCATTCATTTAATTAATTAAACCAAATTTTTTAGCCGAAATACTGAACAGTTGCTTCAATAAAATATTTTAGCATTAAACACAAATGAAGACATTTTTGGAAATGGATTAACAGGAACTAGTGTATATATATAAGCCAGTTTAAAAATAATAATACAATGTTCAATAACTATAAATAAATTTAAAATATTGTGCAATATTACTGATACGCAATTGAGGTATTTAACGGATACCGGCAAATGTAAACTCCGCTATTACGTGAATAGATTGTACGTTACTGCAGTGTACAAAACACCATCATGAAAACAAATAAACAAGCAATCACAATAGGGTAAACAATACTTGCGTTAAATAAACTAAATATATATATTTATTGATCCTAAAATGCTAGATTTGAATCACTCTTTATCATTAGTAAAGAGATTTCAATATACATGCAAAGACAGTTCAATTTGCATAATATGCAGAGTTCTTTTCCATAAGTATGCTTAAATTTATTAATATTGTCATTAAATGAAAACGAGACGAAAATTCATTCAATGAAAAAGAAAATTACCAAAGCATTAAACAATGGTGATGTGTTCCGCTTTTTAGGGCTTTGTTTTATAATAGAAATGCACTTTCGATCGCTGATGAAAAATAACGCTATCCACACCGCTTACAATTATAATCAAATTGATATATAATGTGTTATTAATATTGAAGTATCATTTATTTAAGTCTTACTATCAGAAAGAATACGGCTAATGTATTGTTTTGTTTTGTGGAATTGTCAGTATTTAGTCTTCCGACCACATTTACTCTATGCTTATAACTACTTCGTATTTTTATGAAGAGGAAATAATATTTGTGAATATACATTCAGTGGTACTAAATATGCTATATGTGCACTATTTTTTAAGAGTTTTAATGTTTATTTTGGATTTTTTATTAATTTATTGACTAAATTAAAAGCCCTTTATACATGTTTTACGTTACTGTAACGAGTGACCAACCGGTCAGTGCGCATGCGCGGAAAATCCCGAATGTAAACAATAACAACTAACTCGTCTATTCGTATTCATAGATAGCATTCATATAAACATGGTCAAAGTCGTTTTAGGTAGGGAAAGTCCGCTAATTCATTCATGGGCAAACCCTGCCATATACTATTTCCATATTTTATTGGTTATACGATATTTTTTAACTAAGAATTACATTAAAAGTTAAGAACCAGTCTGAAGATCTTAAAGCTTATCTACAAATGTCTATTAGAATCCTGAATATTAAAGTGAAATTAGACGCATCTAACAGTATATGCTATGTTTATAGGTGTCTGTTGCAACCGTTGTTTATTTCTGGTGTTTTCACTTCATACATACTTATATTTGTTAATGCAGCATCAACATACTAAAACAATATCTCGGAACGAGAAAAAGAATGCATTTGAATATCAACCGTACTTTCGTTTTGACAACTGACGACACAAATGATTATATGTACGACGTGAATCTAAATTTAGCTTAAGTGCAGATTCGTTCATACGACAAAAAGACACAATTTCGTTTTATGGGTCATTTTAATTTCCTGCAACAATCCATTCATACGACACACGAACACTTACTCCGATCTTAATAAAAAGACACTTCCGCTCGGCTAAGAGGACTGAGACAGTCATGTGAAATATCGAATATAATATATATTTTTTAAACCACTGGGAGCAAGATGAGTTGCAGATTATTGGTCACTTACCACATTTAACTAACTCGTTTGACCTGTTAATTCTTTTCAGCTCAATTCAACAATGAAAAATGCCCATAATTTTACTTCTTACATGAATACAATCATAAGACAGCTGAAAATAGCAGTATGCGCTCTTTGTTTTGTATAAATTGTTTATTTAATATGTGTATATCAGAGTTTATTTCAGGTTCTACTTGCCTCTTCACGAAGTCTTTGTAGCCCGACCTGAATTATTTAATATGTATGTTTAGCTAACCAAACTATATTTTTATCCAAACAAATAATTTAATTTTAATATAAAATATGCATTTTAAGATATCGGAGTTAAGAAAACCACCATTTTGTGCATTGATATTATTTGTGAAAAAAGGAATACTTCTCTTAAGATATTTAGCATTGCCTCTTATCTAAGAGTCTTAGAATTACTTCCCTTTACTAAAACTAGAACAGTTTTGATTATGCCATGAGTAGTCGTATTAAAAAATAAAGCTGTACAAAGGAAACAACTCAAAATTGGGCAAGTTTACCAAATTTTCAATCTCATATTATGACACATTTACCAAGAGGTTTTGTTATGCACTACAATAACTTTGAGAAGTGCATATCGTCATGAAACACGTATCAACTATATGCTCAATTTTGACGCTAAAGACTGGGAACATCGATCTATGAAATAAAAAGAATATAAGACTTGTAAATGTAATGGATTAACTCACTGAACAAAACTTGACTGCTAATACTATGCTTAAGTTGTTGTAATAAGGTCCTCTATTCCGTGCAATGAAATATTGTCTTAGATGCACCATGGATACTTAACTACAGTCGAAACCCAATGCTTAAACTCCGTACCACTGTCTGCTTTTGAATTATTAAGAACCAATTATATACTAAATACTTTTTTTGCCAATATTTTGAAAAAGTTACAAAAAGCTAATTATATCAGCACGTTTTAACGTAGCACATTTTCTGGTAACTTACAGCACTAAGGAACAAAACATGCATCCCAATTATATACACATCATTTACGTATGAGACAGTACAACATTTATTTATTTATTTATATTTTTTAAGAAAAACATTATCGGTCTGTGTCGCGTTCCTTAGTTTTCGTCGTGAAACGAAGCTTTCTATTACATTCAGAAGAGATTAACCATGCTGTGAGTTTTCGCACTCCTCGAGATTATTTCTGATTACATTAATACGAAATGCCATCGTTAACTCAAATCAATTAATGATTAAGTAGATGACATGTTTGCAACCGGTGTTATATCAATTATTGAGTGACTTTATTAAGTCTTTGATCAAGTGGTTCTAATCGATCAACAGTTTATGCGATCCGATGCGAGTTCGAGCCATCAGAACAAAAGAACGTGTGAAAATTGTCACAGGGACTGTTAAAACATTTCGAGCCATCTGATAATTCGAGCCTCGCGAATTCGAGCCATCCGAAAAAAAATTATATGAATATATAGCAATAAAAAATCGGTGCTTTGACGAGAGTTCGAGCCAACTAGAAATTCGAGCCAAGCGAATTCAAGCAATCGGGTTTCGACTGTATATCTTAAATTCTTAATAATATTCTCTATATTGCTTGGATCGACCACACATGCCCAACTTTTGTTTTCAACTTCTATGGTTTGGTTTCAAAGCCAGAACTATTACCATGTATCGACAGACAACAAACACTTGAAAACAAACAATGACAGATAAAACAATTAAAGTCATGGCAAAAAAGTTGACCATAAAGTCTCTATTTTTTAATTCATGCAAATGGGGGATTCACTGTTGTTAATATCTATTATCTTACCTTTACAAGAACCTAGTTGGAAATCCAAAACTTACATCAATCCCAACCAAAGTCTCTTCAACCAAGACAGGTTGGAGGTGAGTATAGGTCCAGAGTCTTGCTTGAATTCCATTCCTGCTGATCAGTACACAACTAATCCATTCACAGTCTCTTCCAACTAGACTGAAGAGAGGTCAGTAGCGGCCCAGTGTCCGGTTTGAGTTCCATTCCTGCTGCCCATAGAACTTGTTTCTCTGGCTGACCAATGTATATCATCTCTGAATACACAAAACAAAAACAAATAATTGAACAGTATTTTTATAATTACAATAATTGGTAGACATCGGTTTTGTTCAAAGAGTACTCACCCAGTTGGCACACAAACGTTCTTAGAAAGTTATCTTAACGTTAGGCCAAGCGTTCCAGAAACGTTGCACTGCAACGTTCTCCTAACGTTAAAATGTATAGTTCCCTTGAAGTTCCAGAAACGTTGCAGAAAAACGTTATCATTAACCTAAAACGAACCTAAATCTAATTTTCATTTTGAGGTTGAAAACCAACACAGCTTTATTCTACACAAGTTTATCATTGCATTGTTGTTCTTTTTTGTCTTGAATCCGGATCTGTTCGGATGTCTTCCCAGTTGTCCTAGAAGTACAAAAATATCAGAATGACCACCTGTTCTTTTTTTGTGGATAAAACGGAGAAAAAATGACAAGACATACATGTACGGCATGAATAACACCAAAAAACACACATATATGCGTCATCTTGAACATACACATAAACGAAACAGAATTTTCTATCATAAATGGTAAAATAATCAAGCGTTACAACATCTTTAAATTTAAATTTAATAATGTATTTTATGACTGTATCCTATTAGTATTTTTATATATAATTGTATAGGAAATTGTGCATTCTTGAATCCGAAAGTTAAGCTTAATTTAATTAACGTTCATTTTATTGACGTACATTTTCCCGCATTTTAATGTATGTTAAGTCAATGACGTAACATCCGCTTTCTGTTATTATTTGTTTTATCCTGATGAAGGCGTAAGCCGAAACGTTGATAAAAAAGGTAAGAAAAATATGTGTTTTTGTTGGATTTATCATACTATATGACTGTATCAATTCATAATTAAATTTGAAATTAACCTACAAGATCAATATTTTAATCATGTCATGACCAACAAACACTTTTTATTAACTACATTTTACATAATTATATATTTCAATTTTAGAATTAAATATAATTTATAATTGAGGTTAAGATAAAATTTTGAATTTTATTTCTTTTTTAATTAACGGTGAATTCGGATTATCGATGTTTTTAATAACGTTGTTGATGTGTACATATTTTTTCACGTAATTACATGTGTTTTCAAGAATGTTTTCAACAACAAATTGCTATCAAAAATGACTGAGTGAACGTTAGTATATTCAAAAGTGGCACGAAGTCTCCATGGTACGAGTTTCTTCATAATTCCGAATATGAATATTTAAAGTACGTGCATAGTGATATCAATTTAATATTACTAATTGAAATAACTTTTAAAACCTACCTCAAAAACTGTTGTTTATCGTCGATTGTAGGTTCCAACTTCTCTTATTATTGAACAAAAAGGTTTACATTCAATAACAGCAAAGTTTGAAAATCCAATTAGCCAGTAGGTCAGTGAACAAAGGAATTGAGTGGCGCGCACATAGGAGATCTGCTGGTTTAGATAACAAGAGAATCGCGCTTGCAAACATTCGAAGATACACAAACGGGTATAAATGCAAATCTACTTATAAGAGTATTTTGTAAAACAAATCAACAAAGAAAACAACGTCAAATTCTTTATGAAAACATAATTAATGTACATGTTATATTGTGTGATTTTTACACGTTCTTATAACGTTCTACGAACGTTAGGAATGCAACGTTGAAATTTGGTTTCCCCGAAAACGTTCCGACAAAAACGTTGTAAGAACGTTACAGGAACGATACACTTTTAAAGTCCAGCAATACCACGGTGCCTATACCACGTGACTTTTTCGGATATGTTTTGGGAGAATAAAGCGCGACCCAGTTAACATTTTTAAGAATCTCTTTAAAATATATCACCATTTTTAATGGGATAAAGCGGAGAGCCCGCTCATTCGTAAGAGTTTTCTATAGGTATCATGATTTTTTTAAACAAATAAGTATTTTTTCAGTAAAGTGCAACCGCGCTTTGAAAGCTTAGAAAAATGTCGGATCAGTGTGGGGACTTCATATTAAAAACACGCGGTTGCACTTAACTGAAACAAGAGGGCATGAAAGGCCCAAAGTCGCTCACCTGAGATAAAAAGAAATGACCTGCTCTTTGCAGCCCAAGATAACAATGGAACAAATTGTCTAACCAAGTATCATGAAGAATGAACAACAAATGGCCCCTTAGCGGCCATGTTTTTTAACAGACCTGAACCATTTTTTAACTCTTCTAAGATATGTCCAAATTTCAAATTTCATGAAGATTGGGAAAAAATTGTGTCTTATAGACTGTTTATATGTTGTCACTATATACATATTAAGAAAACTGCCCCACTCCCTGGCGGCCATGTGTTTTCATTGATCACGACCATTTTCAAACTCGTCCGAGACATCCAGATAACTAATGTTTTGACAAAATGTCATGATGATTAGGCAAAATAGGTGACCTCTAGAGTGTTCACAAGCTATTTTAATTAACAAAAATTAAGAACAGGTACAAGCCAAATCTAAAGAATCTAAGTATCGTTACAAAAATGAACAACATACAGCAAATACCTTCATGAATGTAAAAAGAAGTTAAAAATCTGTCAAAAAAACTTATATAAATATAAGTTACTGTAAGTCTAGAAAGTGCTTCAAAAATCTAGTTTACAATATAGGTCTAATTTAATCTAAAGAACAATATTAATGGAGATTAGGAAACTTCAGTGAATCAAATGTAAAAATAAGAAAAATTTACTACAATTATTGAAATAGAATAGAGTCTTTCTAATTTAGAAATTGCCAAATAAAAATAATCTAAATTATAAGAATAATTTAGAAAATAATGCCAAATGTCTTGATGCTGGTGTTAAAAATAATTTAGAATTTAATTATTTCAAAATTCCAAATTTTTTCAAGAGCTGTTAACTTTTCAAGAAAGCATCAAGAGGTGTTTAAATCAGTCCAACACACTTATTTTATACAGTTAAGAAGAGATCAATGGCAGAGTAGTCAATTTTCCCTCAGAACAGTGCATTTCCAATGATCAATATCTTCCCAAATTCCAGAGCAGAACTTAAACTAGATTACTGAACCAGGTTAAACAAGGGAGATAAATACTGCATAAATACTGCAAAATCATGTAAATGTTGTCTTTCTTTCAGTTATCTCTTAGTTGAAATGCTTATCATAAGTGTTAATGACTAAAACAGTTATGTCAACTATGAAAAATCTGTGTTATGAAAAATTACATAACATAGTAAATGTCACATAATATTGACATAATAAAAACAAACTTTACTACACAAGAAACCAATGTTCTGACCAAATTTCATGAAGATTGAGCAAACTAGAAAGTTAACAAGATTTTACTATAGCCATATATTGCCATATAAGGAAAAATGCCCCGCCCCTTGGCAGCCATGTTTTTCAAGCCAAGGTTACCATTTTTGAACTCATCCAATATATCATTGGGATAAATCATCTGAGCAATTTTCATATAGATCGGAAAATAAATGTGGCCTCTAGAGTGTTAACTAGGTTTTACTATAGCCATATAAAAGGAAAAATACCCCGCTCCCTGGCGGCCATGTGTTTCAACCAACGGACATCATTTTCGAACTCGTCCAAGATATCATTGGGCTGAATCTTCTGACCAAGTTTTATTAGGATCGGACAATAAATATGGCCTCTAGAGTGTTAACAAGGTTTTGCTATAGCCATATATAGCCATATAGGAACGATGCCCCGCCCCTTTGGCAGCCATGTTTTTCAAGCAAACTTAACCATTTTCGGACTCATCCAAGATATCATTGAAACCAATCTTCAAACCGAATTTCATGAAGATTGGACAATAAATGTGGCCTCTAGAGAGTGAACAAGGCAAATGTTCACGTCGCACAACGCACGACGGACAACGGGCAACGGACGACGGACAAAAGGCGATCACAAAAGCTCACCATGAACACGTTGTGCTCAGGTGAGCTAAAAATACTTATTTGTACCGGGGGCACCGTGAATACATCCTGGGATCGTAAAAATATTCTGTTCAAATGTGACTTTTATAACATATATTTCATATAACTAAAATAAGTTACGAATACTGATAGTTTGATTTTTGTTACTACGTTCTGAAAACGTTCTGGGAACGTTTTGTGTTTGTCATAACTTAAATAGAACTTAAGCGTAGCGTTATTTGAACGTTACGTGCTAGCTGGGCAATGGGCCACCGTAATAAGCAAAAACCTGCCAAAAAGTGTTCTCTAAGATAATTATTTATACCCATGCAATACTTACAAATTATTAATCATCCCATCAGGAAATGTTCCACTCTGTTAATCTAACTGTTGTGTGTGTGTTTTTTTTTGCATGTTATAATTACATTGTTAAGTAAGAGAAGTGTACTGTTTTACAAGGACTATATATTGACATCAGAGTAAATGCATCCATTTACATCAGCGCCCTCACATAACTTTTGGGGAAGGGGTCCCCAGCCCTTAGGAGGGGATTTTTTTGTAAATGGGGGAATTTTTATAACAAAAAACAACAACTGTGTTTAACTGTTATAAAAATATATTTATATATATGTGACTGTATATAGAACAGAAAGGTAGACTTTTACTCAATCTATATATGCACAACAGTAACATTTTTAACAAGAGATACCATGCGTTTGTCAGAAACACAATGCCCCCTTAGTGCGCCGCTTTGATTTTTTTTACCTTTGACCTTGAAGGATGACCTTGACCTTTCACCACACAAAATGTGCAGCTCCATGAGCATTAGATATACGTGCATGCCAAATATAAAGTTGCTATGTTCAATATTTCAAAAGTTATCGCAAAACTTTAACCAAGTTTTTAGACAGAATGACAGACAGACAGGCCAAAAACAATATGCCCCCCATCATTCGACCCGGGGGCATAAAAATCCACCATTATGTCCTTTTTGTTCCTTAAACAACTAGTGCTGTGTCAAGTTGTATCCAAACTTTGTCTTAAATTTTTATTAATACAATGCAACTCCAATATATCGCGGTTGAATGGGTCCAAAGATCGCGACCGTTATATATCCGGCGCGGGATATAAATTGTTAGGTTATTCATGCATGTTTATGTATATTCATCAACATAGTTTGGCAATCTCAAAACACGCTATTTACCTACCTTATTGAAGTATGTGTTATATCCATATGTTATTCATTGGTATAAAACAAAGCATTATTCCATGTAAGTATTTTCACATGCGTATAATTAAATTTGTAATCCGAAAACAATTGCCAACTTTAATTGTTCAAGAAAGCATGCACAAATTAGACCCATGTACAAAATGACATCATTCATCCTCATGGAAAGCATGGGCTTTAATAGTAGTGCATTTTGACAACTGACGGATCTTTACCTCTAAATTAAAAGCAAGTAGTTAACACTGTATCTAACGCGCAAAGATTGTTGAGATAGGTCAGTATTGACCTGTGACATTTACAGTTATACTTGTATACACCTTCATGTGTGAACTGGTGTGTTCCGGCAGTTCAAAGCAAAATCAAGAGAGAATGGTAACATCCGAAATGACCTGTAATGATTGGCAAGTGGGACTATTGTTTATCGCAGTACACAGGTGTTAAAGTGATGTACAATGAAAGCAAACAATCTGGTCAAAACTGAATTATGAATGTAGGATTAAACAGAAATTTAAAGTGGGTGCAAAAAGGGTTAAATACTAGCTTGAAACTGATTTTATCTCAGCAAATCTTGAGATTAAAACATGTTATTTGGGGATTATGCTCATCAAATTTTTCGGGGCCATAACCAAAGCCTATTTGTGATATATTTGACAACGCAATATAACCGACCATGATATTTTGGAGTCAATTTTCAACTATAAATCAGCGTGAGTTTTGTTTTTATTTTCATTTTCTGAGGGGGAAAAAATCAGTTCTGGGGAAAAAAATACTTTACAGGTGTGGGACTGCTGCCGATATATTTCTGCAGATTTGATAGATTGAGGGCCCTGTACATACAGATCTATGAATATTATATAATTATAATACAATATGGTCATCAACATTATTTTTATTAGAAATATTATATTATACAATACCAACATGTGAGTTGAAGTCTGTTTCATCATCTCATGTGTCAACAACACTGCTGAACATTCCGTATCAGTTACTGTGAGGATCGTTTCCACTGCATCTTAATTCCTGATACTCCTGATAATGACATCAAGAAGAACATGTTGAACACTGCCTTGTGATTTTGTTCTGACCAAAAGTATATATCAGAATTTTTTTTGATGAAAAAAGTTGTAATATGACATATTGATAGTGTTAAAGTGACTTGGCCAGCCCACGCGCCCAATACCAGTGATTCATATCCGCGAATATAAACGACTGGTCAGAACACCGCTTTGAGGCTACACACTACCAATTCTTTAATCAAAATCCCTACCGAAATTGAATCAGTAAGGCCTGTAGTTGTATGATTAATATATAAATGCATAAAGTCTTTGTCTTACGACAAGTACAAACTTTTTTTCGCACGATTTGCATATTGAATGACTTTAAAAAATAAAGTCAGGTCGTTAAAGCTTATTTACATACATAAACAATATATACATATATAACAAGGGACAAAATTGTCACAAAACCAGGTTTTCAATTAAAAAAAAGATCGGATGAAAACTATTTGAATTAGAGAGCGGACAAGCTTGTTCCGCCCGCCCGCCAGCTAGTTCTTCTTGAATGCTCTGAGCTTTTATGAGTACAAACGTACAGCTGCCAGCGACCCGGAGGGTCAATATAGCTGGGAGTTGTATTATTGCAACTAGCCCACCAGCCAGCCCGCCCGCATTTGCCAATCTAATAACCAGTTTTTTCCTTCCGAAAACCTGGTTAAAAATGTAAAAAAATAACACTCACTCTTTAACCAACAGCTGCTGTATCGCGTTATACATGTGCATAAAATATTTCATACTGTGTTCCAGATAAATTTTTCAGCCGAGGGGTATTACACTCATGAAATTTTTAATTGATGAGTTAAAATCAAAATCCAATAATTTTAAGGAGTATTTATGTTCAAAGGATCAGAACTTACTTTCCAGTTAGAAATAGTCTTGTCTGTGACCTTAATATTTCCGGCATGTTTCTGTGTCTGCACCGATTTTATTATAACATCTGTTAATATACTGTCAATAATAGGGAGTACTTTTTTTTCTGGTGTTAATTCTGATGATGTCGACTTAAAAAATCGACCATTTTATACAGGCTGATCATTACTTTTTGTTTTATTTACATAAAAAAACACAAACACATGCAGACGCTGCGGCATACGTCACAAAAAAGCGCTTTCGGGACAGAGACTGCCGGTCATGGCGACACAGATCATGACGGTCAAATAAAAAACAAGCAAGTAGCAAGTTTTCGAATTATATTATGATTCAAGTGGATTCATTGATTGCAAACCGGATAATCAATATATCTCACAGGTTAAACATGTGCTAAGTCATGTTATCTAAATGGTAAGCGGGTGGTATCTGTAAAACTTGTTTATAATATGTGTATTTCGGCTGTCATTTAAAAAGTGCTTGAAGGAAAAGTTTTTTCCATAGTGCCACACAAGCGATGAACTGATAGCAAAAAGTATATGCTTGAAGTTGGGCGATTCGGGTTTTATCGAATGTAATGTCAAATGTTTTCACCATAAGCGTATATCGATTCTCAACAATGCAGCGGGAAGCCCGTTGTGTCAACATCGGCCTTTATCGTCGGTCAAAATAATATGATACCGTTCTGACTGAGGAGTAAATAAGGTCGGGAACCACATTATATGGAAAGCCTTCACGTCTTATACGTCAACGAATCTTTATATCATGTCGATGTGACCTTATATATTATGTAAATACGTCATTATATGAGGTGCATTTATAAATATATTATGTCAAGCCACCCTTACATTGAGTCAATATGTAATTATATTGGGTGCATTTGTCAATGCATTGTGTCAAACCATCCTTATATTAAGTCAATCTGTCATTATATTTGGTGCATTTGCCAATATATTATGTCAAACCATCCTTATATTGAGTGGCTTCGTCATTATATTGGGTGCTTTTGTAAATATATTGTGTCAAACCATCCTAATATTAAGTCAAGTCCTTATATTGGGTGCTTTTGTCAATATTGTGTGATACCATTCTTATATTGAGTGGCATCGTCATTATATTGGGTGAATTTGTCAATATATTGTGTCTTTGGTGCTTTTGTCAATACATTATGTCAAATCATTTTTTATATTTAGTAATATCGTCATTATATTGGGTGTTTTTGTCAATATATTATGTCAAATCATCCTTATATTGAGTAGTATAGTCATTCTATATGGTGCTTTTGTCAATATATTATTTCAAACGATCCTAATATTGAGTGGTTTCGTCAGTCTATTGGGTGCATTTGTCAATATATTGTGTCAAAACATATTATATTAAGTTAATATGTCATTATTGGGTGCTTTTGTCAATATATTATGTCAAACCATCCTTGTATTAAGTGGTTTTGTCATTGAGTGGATCAATTTGACCTGGTAATGTCGCACTGTGCACCGATACGTTTCCGCCAATTTTTGTGCGAAGGCATCGGTGCACAGTGCAATAAGACCCGGTCAATTTGATCCTCTCAATATAATGACGAAACCACTAAATATAAGGAAAGTTTGACATAATATATTGACAAAAGCACCCAATATAATGACGATACCACTCATTATAAGGATGGTTTGACATAATATATTGAAAAAAGCAAAAAATATAATGACCGATTGACTTAATATTAGGATGGATTGACACAATATATTGACAAAAGCACCCAATATAATAACGAAACAACTCAACATAAGGATGGTTTGACAGAATATAGAGACAAATGCACCCGATAAAATGACAGATTGACTTAATATAAGGATTGTTAGAGACAATATATTGACAAATGCACCCAATATAATGACAAAACCACTCAATATAATAATGGTTTGACATAATATATTGACAAATGCACCTCATATAATGACGTATTGACATAATATAAGGTCACATCGACATGATATATAGGTTCGTTGACTCAATATAAGTGTGGCTTCACATAATATATTGACACACGCACCAAATATAATGACATATTGACTTCATATATCGACAAAGTGACTAAATATATTTCTATATTGACACACCAATGTTCATTTTGTACGTATAAGACAGTCAAGTCTTTCTATAACATTATATACACAGATGGTGGTGTCACTACGTTTTCACCGGTGTGGACACAATGACGGGAACCAGTCATGTTTACATGAATGAATATGCATGTATTAACGGCTAATACGCATTGAAATTACCCTGCGGTTCATTAATATGTATGTTTAGGCACGAACGACAACTCTGCTAAAAGAATGGTATAAACGACTAATAGGCCTACGCATTGAAATTGCACACGGTGCGTAATCCGAATTTAGCCAGGTGTTTACTCAGCCAAATTTAAAGCCATGTGTACTTTCTTTTTTTCATGCGTATTTTACGCAAATACACATCTTATCTGGCCATCTGGTCATAATGTGTTGTAACCACAAGCAGGCTTCCTTTGTATGTCCATAATAACCATAATGGAAATGTGTATGTACGCATATACGCGTACATATTTAACTAGTTTATGTAGAATGACCGCATAAGAAACTTCTCTATTAAACTACATGAACCTATTTTCAACAGATTAAATGCCTCGTTATGAAAGATAAAATTTCCCAAATACGAAATGAGAATGAATACAATTAATTGTATGTATAACAACATTTAACATTCACATAGCGCAATTTAAATGCAAAGCGTGTCAACTGTCAGACTTACATTTTATGCTCCCCCAAAATTTATTTTTTGGGGGAGCATATAGTCGCCGCTTCGTCTTTCCGTGCGTGTGTCCGTGTATCCGTCCGTGCACAATTTTTGTACGGGCTATTTATCAGCAACTAATGACCGAAATTCAATGAAACTTTATGGGAAGCTTCACTACCAAGAGGAGATGTGCATATTATCAGCCGGTTCTAATCGGATGATTTTTCACAGAGTTATGGCCCTTTGAAAATTTCCATTAACTGTTCATATAGTGCAATTCTTGTCCGGGCTATTTCTCAGCAACTAATGACCGGAATTCAATGAAACTTTATGGGAAGGTTTAAATGATGAAAAGATGAATTAATTTAAGGTGCTACCGCCATGTTTGATGTCGATGATTTACTTGTTTTGTTGGTGGTGGGAATTATGGACGGTAGTATGTGAGTTTGATTTGTGGTCACCATACCGGACAAGTTGGGTTTCATACGTGTACACCGGTCCCACCCCCACAAACACACAAGACCACACTCAATTTCAAAACCTTTCAGTAACAACAAAGTAGCTCGATATTGCAGCTATAATTCGAAATTCTCCACAACTTGTATGAGTCTAGTAAGTTAGTTAGGAAGGAGTGCTGGGGTACCCTCCGGGTCCGCAAATAATGTAGCCTCTGCCTAGAGAGGACATAATAAACCTCGAAATACACATACACACACACACACACACACACATACGTGTGTACGGCGCAGACTGAGGACAAATAATTTTTGCCCACCACTGGGGGCACCACTTTGAATGCATGATATGACCTTGAACTTGTTTTACGAAAATAAAGTTGTTGATTTCCTACCTATCCAGCTATTTATTTTCAGACTAACCAATAAGGATAAAACATGAAATTTGACAGCTAAATTGGACAGTCGCATGATACACTTCACACTTTGGACAAACCAACCACTGAGGGCAACTTACACACAGCCAGTGAGGACTTCAAAAACTATTTTCTGAAGACATCGCACACAAATATACTTTAAGTATAAAAAATTTGTCTTTATATGACAATTCATTATTTATCACTGTTTGTTATGTTATTGTTATAATAATTAATATTATTATATTATATTTGACAACTTAGTCTTCTCAAATATATCGGATATTTAAGTACATTCACTTTTGTTTGTTTCCAACTTGACAAAGCCCTACCACTGACGACTTACACACCGCTGTAACACACAGTTTTTATTATATTGCTTCTCTTTCATATCGACCGTGCGTTTTTTTGTTATTTTATTGAATTAATAATCTTTATTAAAACACGGTAAGTTGCTAATATAGAAACCGAATATTATCAGTAACAAAGAAATAGCTCGATATTGCAGCTATAATTCGAAATTCTCCACAACTTTTATGAGTCTAGTAAGTTAGTTAGGTAGGAGTGCTGGGGTACCCTCCGGGTCCGCAAAATTTAGGTCGATATGCCTTAGCTACTAGGAGACAATACCCGCTTGCTACGCGTATCCGCGCGAGAAAGAGTTGAATAATTTATTCAAGAGGTTTGAGTTCTCCAATTATATTCATTTACATATGGAAACATGATATTAATATCGTGTTAAATGCAATAGTTTCGAACGGTGCTTTTATAGAAAAGATTCAATAAACAATGATCGTATTGTGCGTGTCGCGGAGGAGATTGTTTATGAATGAATAAAATAGTCCACTTTCTGCAGCGTCTTTATGACGTTGTATTTTTGCTCAGTCCATTCATAATATGAGGCTATTGATAGATGCGCCTGTCGATAAACAAAGGAAAGTCCACGGGCGATAACCACTGGGGGCTGACGAGGTATACGCGTAGTCCGTTTCGCCACGACATCGGGTATAATGGTAGATACTTATTTTCAATTACAAACTAATAAAACATGTGCGTAGTTGTAACCTTTTCATTTATTTTGAGCTAAAATCGAAATATTTTGATTTGAAACAATGCATAAGGTGGTTATTCTGTTAAAATAGCAAATTACGGTAACATAAATAGAATAAAACTTCATGTACCTTTGATTGAGAGTACAATACACATTTTAAAGTACAAAACAGGTTACGAACATGTATTTTAATTATAGTTTGTTGTAAGAACATAAAAAATAGTTGGGGGTATCTGGAGATGGAGATAAACATTCGACGAAACCCGCAGACGAAAACAGAAAAAGGAAAACCGAAAGTAAAGCCCAAGTCTTACTATTGCCGGTAGAGCCCCGGTCCATACCGGTTTGCTAACGCAGGTCGACAGGCCAGAACCGGGATGATTGTTAGATTTTTTTAACGCGGTCACACTATTTCCCGGTGCCACCCCGGATGAAGCCGGTCAACAGCCCGGCAGAGTCCCGGTCAACCCCGGACTGGTTTATCCCAGTGAAGCCCCGGCAGATCCCCGGTTGTCGCCGGTAATGCCCCGGTTGATTCCCGGTGAAAGCCGGCAGCGTTCCGGCAGAGCCCCGGTATACCGTCACTACGCCGGCACTCAACGGGGCTATACCGAAATCAGACACCGGCAGAGCTTCGGCAACACCCCGGTTTATCCGGGGACAACCGGGGCTCCACCGGGAAAGTATTAAAATGTTAAATACCTCCGGTATCAACCGGGAGCCACCGGTAAGGACCGGAAACGACCGGCTTGGCACGAGAACAACCGGGACTGCACCGGGAATAACCGGGACGGCACCGTCAGAGCGCCGGTTTACTTATATACCGTAGCTTTACCGGGACTCTGTCGGCATTCTTCAGGCTCTCCGTAGCTCTGCATGGGTCTGTTTGGGCCCCGGTGTAGCAACGGTGCCGCCCCGGTTGTTCCCGGTGCAGTCCCGGTTGTTTCCAGTGCCACGCCGGTCGTTGCCGGTCGTTCCCGGTGACTCCCGGTTCATCCCGGAGGTATTAAACATTTAAATACTTTCCCGGTGGAACCCCGGTTGTTCCGATCGTCCACTGTTCATCCCGGTGGAGCATCAGTTCATCCCGGTGGAGCATCAGTCCATCCCGGTAGGGCCCCGGTTCACCCAGGTAGATGCCTGATCACGCTCCGGGGCTCCGCCGGCATCGTAGTGAGACTTGGCCTTAACCTGTGACAGAAATCCACTGCCACACTTTTACAACAACACATTGATTAAGCAATGGCGCAGTTGTGCCATTGGGGTCCTACTTTTCACACCTTACGGCTGTAACAAGTGTTTATTTTACAGGTAAAATCATGTATACTAACATGACATTCATCTCAAAATTAGTTGGCGTTAACAGATTTTCAAGCAAATCGCTTTGATATATACAATGTTAAAATCAAATTCCGTATGAGATAAAGAAGGATCAAAGTTGGGACATGGGATTTACTTTGACATAAGCAGTGTTTCGAGATAAGCGAGTTAGACATAACGAGGATCGAACGAATGTTATTCGACAAAGAATACCGTATGCTAAAAACCTATCGTCGGTCTCTATCCAAAAGAACGTATAAGGCATTGTCACAAGGTGAAGATGCGTATTTGTATTGAGACCGACGACATGAGGTTCTCGACTCTCAACTGTCGTCTTATATATGGATTTTTTATTTTGATCGTTTCGTTTGCCCTAGTCGTGAATTTAATTATATGATAATAATGTGCATTACCATGTCGACTGTGCGCTTCGGGTCATCTTTTGTCGTTATTACTACCTCTTCCGAAAAGGAAACATCCAGCCACTCCATGACTCTGAATTTAAATAAAAACAAACTTGTCTTTCTTTCGCCTTTGAGAGATAACCAATACGCCTTCTGTGAGAAACGCATACACGCTTAAGTACATCAATATGGAAATTGTAAAATTGTGTCAATTAAACACAGTTGCAAACCTTAATTGCATTTTTTAAAGTGAAACTTGCCTTCGGTTTGATAAATCAGCGGTATATTTAATGTTTTACCGCATAAACCAGACAAATGTTGAATCATAATTTGATGTAACAGATCTATAAAATGTCATTGTGCTTAAATTCAGAGTTTTGTAATTACAAAAGCATAACCTTACCTGTTTTAAATACAAATTTCAACTAATCCGTTCTTCGATGTCATGTGTATTTACCAACATCTAATAGTTCTCTACTTAGTTTGTTCAAATTATGCCCCTGGGGTCAAATTTGACCCTGCCCCGGGGGTCACAAAAATGAACATAGGCTTAAATAAGGCCTATTTTGTGCAAACTTTAAAAATATTCTTGTCCATAACCATTTGGCCTATTTCTACAAAATTTGGTATGTATTAAAATCTAAAAGTTCTCTACCAAGTGTTTTCAAATTATGCCCTTGGGGTCAAATTTGAGCCTGCCCGGGGGTCACAAAAATGAACATATGCTTAAATAAGGCATATTTTGTTCAAACTTTAAAAATCTTCTTGTTCATAATTATAGAGACTAAGGCTACTCAATTTGGTATGTAGTGACATCTAATAGTCCCCTACCAAATTTATTCAAATTATTCCCCTAGGGTCAAATTTGACCCTGCCCCGTGGGTCACTATAATTCAATTTTTTGTCTCATAAACATTTACTTTGTTTAACAAACAACCTCTACAAAGTTATCATTCCTACTGCCTTAATTTCGGCACCTCATGAACCTGAAAAACTCGTAACTTGATGTTTTCTCTGGCAAATATCTTCTTTGTACAATAAACAATTTCTTCACCATGTTAACAATCCTGCTACACTCACTAATGCCTCAAGAATGAAGTAAAGTTCAGGTGATCTACGTCATTAGGTATTTTGCATATGGCATGAACTATATAAGTAACAGAAACTTTGAAACCTACAAACACCATTTGCTTTATGTGTATATATATATTTAAATGATAGCTTTATACAAGCTTTCTTTAAGTTCATTGAATGCTTCCGACTGTTCTGTTCCCCAGACAAATGGTTCATTGTTTTCTTGTTAACTTCTTAAGTGGTTCCGCAACAGTAGCCATGTTCGGAATGAATCGAGCACTGAAGTTCACAAGTCCAAGAAAACTTTTGATTTCAGAACTGTTCTGCGGCTGACGAGCATTTCGTACTGCTTCTATCTTAGATTCAGTTATTTCAACTCCAGTTTTAGATAATGATTGAACTGGTTTGGTAGATTGAACTGACATTTATCAAAGTTTAGTGTAAGACCCTTATCTTGCAATCTCTTCAGCAAAGCTTCTAAACGGATATTATGTTCTGCTTCCGTTTGTCCATGAACTACAATGTAATCAAACATGTTGCTCACACCATCAAGTCCACTCAGAACCTGTGCCATCACCTTATTGTACAATGCCGGTGCACAACTTATTCAAAATAGCAGTCTCTTATATCTGTTCATGCCTTTGTGTGTCATGAATGTAGTAATCACTCTGGACGAATCATCTAACTCAATTTGATGGTACACCATGCAGACGTCAAGCTTTGAAAACACTGTTGACTTATTAAAGTACAGAAGAATTTCCTCAGTTGTAGGAATAGGGTATATTTCCCTTATCACCGCTTCGTTTGCTCGTCTCATGTCCACACAAAATCTTACATCTCCGTTTGATTTCTGTACAACCACAATAGGGCTCACCCATTTACTTGTACCTTCACCTTTTCAATAATGTCCATGGAAACTAATTATTCGATCTTCTTCTCAAGTTTTCACGTAAGTTATACGGAACACGTCGTAATCCTTGCACCACTGGTTGAATATGTTCATCAATATCAATGTGTAATTGATAATCCTTCAGTTTTCCCAATCCATCAAAGCACTTTGGAAATTTAGTTTGTATGGACGACTTATCAATGTCCACGTTTACACTGTTTACACTAGGGTCGTTTATTACCAACATTCCCAAGTCAATTGAGGTCTGTCTGCCTAGCAAGGCTTGTCCATGCTCCTCAACAACAACAAACTCTGTATCCACGCATTTGTTCCCAACCGACACTTGCGTTAAAAATCCACCCGAAACAGTAAGCGGTGTTGTACGACCAAATGCATAAACTCTCTGTGTTGTTAAAAATGATTTACATTTCACTTTTTGTTTTTTTAAGTCTTCCCAGAGTTCCCGGTCAATGACGTTGCACGACGCTCCCGAATCGACAATAACAGGTGTCTCAATACCTCTTATGTTGACATGAATATCTCCTGAAGCTTTATTTCTTTTCGTTACCGTAAACACATAAAACTGCCCTCTGAATCTGATGGGGATTCTCCACATTTAACAGTGCTCAATTTTCCTGATGTGTGTTGAGGCTTCACAAACTTAGGTTTTGACTAACAGCATTTTTCAAAATGTCCTTCCTTTTTGCACTTTCGACATTTCCTTCCTTTTGCCGGACAATTTTGTCAGTTTTAATGTGTCCGTACCGACCACAAGCATAGCACATGAAATTCACATTTCGATTACTAGGGTGATTGTTAATATATTGCCCATTTGCCACACGTTTTCGCGACTCCTGCTGTATTTTGTTGACTGTTCCCGACATTATGTTAGCTTGGCTAACTGAACTCTCTAACGACAATGCCACTTTAATGCACTGTGATAGCGATGAATTATCCATTTTCAGTAGCTTTCGTCTCAGTCTTTGTGAAGAACACTTTTCAATCAACTGATCACGAATACTGTCATCAACACCATTAAAGTTACAGTTCAAAGCTCTCTGTCTCAGTCACGTTACATATGATTCTACTGACTCATCAGATGTTTGAGTAAATCCACGAAACTTGGATCGCTACAATGCAACGTTCACTTTTGGAGTAAAATAGTCATTCAAAACACGTTTACACACAGAATAAACAGTGTCATTTTCTCCTGGATCAAGACAATTCAACGTATAAAATATGTCTTGCACTTCGAGTCCTGCACTGTGAAGTAGCAAGGTTTTACGTTGTGCATTATTTGCAATACCTTTTCCATCTGCATACAGTTCGAACGATCGCAGCACTCTTGTCCACCGAAATCCCAGCGTAGACCGATCTGTTCCAACGTCGAAATACGTAATTACCACAATGTCAAAAATCACTAGCTGCTGCCATTTCGTATCCGAAAGATCCGTTTTTCACTCGTCGCCAAAATTATGTAGTGTCGAACCCGGCTCGAGGCCGACTACGTGGATTAAAATACCCACAAAAACAAGACGAGACACCATTGAAGGTTCCACTATTTAATAAGCGCCCTCTAAAACATGTGCATATCAGGGGATGCCACTCTAACAATAATCTTTGTAATAGTATAACGGAATTACTTCCCTTAGACCATTTAATACTCATAACATGTTACGATACTACTTCTTCATTTCCTATGACTATAAAATTAAATACATTTAAAGACCAAACAACTGTGGGAAAACTAGGCTTAATGCACGTTACATATTTGATTGGCGCTTTCCAACACATTTAACTGAAACAAGTATATGGTGTGTTCGAAAGCTAAGGAACGAACACATCTAAACTGGCCTCGATAAACATGTATATTTATCCCATTAATGACCACATTTTTTTTTGTGCAATTTTATTAAAAACTGTAAGAAACTATAAAATTATGCTATTAAACAACTTTATAATGATATTTACTATTGGAATATTATTGCTTTATGCAATTTTAGTCATGTCCCAAATTCGGGACGCTAGATACATAAGATATCAATATTCATATATATTCCATCTTTTAGTAATGACACATTTACTTCCAAATATGCATGAATGTATGCTTTTCTGCATGTTTATTACAACCCTGGAGAAGGCCTGGTCCCGAGACGGAAAACTGTTCGTGCGCTACCGAGGACAGGAGCGCATCGAACTAGTGTCATCTGACAAATACAGGTTGTGGCTGGCTAAGCCATGGCCAAACAAAAACCAGGTGAAATCCGGAACAACATACGCCCGCAAAGTTTCAGATGGAGGCAACTCGAGACCTGCCAACAGAACATAAACATCAGAACAGTGGCAATAGCTCTGGTCCCGGATATGGCTCCTTTGTTTACCTATCAAAATGTTGTATTGCAATTATTTATTATTCCTGTTGTTTTTGGTACATGTAACATGCTAAACACACACACACACGCACGCATGCAATCAGGCACGCACCCACCGATACATCGTAACCTACACCCCATAAAACACGCGAGAATACACATGCGCGATCACGCATTCACACACACACGCGCGCATGCATTCACAGACAAACACACGCGCGCGCGCACGTGCGCACGTACACGCACACACATTAAACTGATGGATGCGCACATTTGTATTTGTATATGTATATATATGTATATGTATGTGTGTGTGTATATGTATGTATATGTATGTGTATATATGTATATATAGAGAGAGATAGATATATATGTATATATATATTGGTAATGTGTAACTTTTTACATAGTGAATACTTTTTTTGAGTTACTTCCCCTTGATAAAATGTTTGCATGAAATAAACTTTTTACCATATCAAAACACAGATTAAATTGCAAAGAAAACGTAAACGTTATTAACAGGGAGTATAGTTATAAAAGATAAGGGTATTTTTTATGTCTGTATACTACCGGTTTACTGATTTGATAATTTTTACGACGTGAGAATATTTATAAATTTAAAGTTTAACATTAAATGAACATCTGTATATTTGGGCTATAGCTGAATACCCACAAGGTCTTTTTTAAATGCTACTTAAAATAATGATATAATCCTTTGTTATCATTCCTTTGCTGTTTAATATGTCTGTGTACAGATTTGATGATTTACTTGGTCAATTTTTCTCGAATAATGTTAAGGGATAAGTATTGTGTAGTGTTGTCGTGTTTGTCTTATAAACACCAAAAAATGTAATAAATGTAAGAGATACATTTGCTAAACACAATATACCATCCCTTTTCTAATCTATATTGTTCTGTATTTTATCTTGTTTTTTTTTACTTATCATGCCTATACTATTAAATATGTCCGTTTACAGATTGGATGATTTACTTGGTCAATTTGTCTCTAGTAATAAAAGTAAGAGATACATTTGCTAAATACAATGTACCGTCCTTTTGCTAATCTATACCGTTTTGTAACCTATTTATCTTGGTCTTCACTTCATTATCCAGTTTTACTGAACTTTGTTTGATAACTAAAAATACTGATTTAAATAGACAAAATCTGTGCTATAACAATTAATTAATTTTAATTAGTAATACTTAAGCTTATACACACTATCAAACAGCATTTTAACATTTAAACAAATTTCGTTTTCGTTTAAGTTTAGATGTAAAAAAATGCCAATGATCACTATCTAGATTAAGCATTGGTCATTACCAATTTCCTGTTGAACATTCTTTTAAGTAAGACAACTCAGGATAATAACCCGCTCACAGCTAACGGTTAATAGGGAATATGCATTTTTTTATGTGAGGTTGAATGCTAACGGTTGATAATATAATGGGTTATTTGTATTGATCCGTTGAGTGAATGCATTGTACGTCTGCTTATGAAAACACTTTGACAGCTGTTATGTTTTGCTTTTGTGTTTTTGAAATAGTCATATTTAAGTTGTGCAAACAATTTCCGTATATTTATTCTCTTCTTAATAGTGCGACTTTTTAGGAAACACAATATATTTGTATTGAAGTGTTTTTTTTTATTACTATTTATTATTATGTACGGGAATTTGCTTCTATAAATGAAATAAAATTATGAACACATGCGTATGGTACAAGTGTCAGTACAAACCATTATAGCATATAAATAACGAAAACATTATAAATTAAATAATAAATACATTATAAATTATAAATAAATTAAATATTTGTATTAAAGTGTTTTTTATTACTATTTATTATTATGTACGGGAATTTGTTTCTATAAATAAAATAAAATTATGAACACATGCGTAGAGTCCAAGTGTCAGTGCAAACCATTATAGCATATAAACAACGCAAACATTATAAATTAAATAATAAATACATTATAAATTATAAATAATTTAAAAATTAAATAAATTATATGTGTATTACATAAAGTTCGAACAATCGTTATATGAACAAATATATTCAATTGGTATCTAATGGGTACTAATAAATACCTTAATTATATCTTAAGCGAATGCACTACTCAGGCTTTATGAATACATGAGTACTGTATATATGCACACATAGTTGTTGTTACGCTTTGTACGTGTTTTTACTTAATTTTTTTGTTGTGATCGTATACATGAGTACTGAATATATGTACACATTGTTGCTGTTACACCGTGTACGTGTTCTTACTTTAATTACTGTGATTGTATACATGAGTACTGCTTATATGCACACATTGTTGTTGTTACGCCTTATACGTATTATTAATTTAATTACTGTGTTTGTAAGTACACATTAATTTTTTGCGTTTGAAGATTATGTTTTATGTAGGTCTACAGTAGTCGCGTCAAATTTAATAGTATACTATGTAATGCAATACTATTAGATATATAAGTTTTCCATGAGCTGACAATATGCTATTGGGCGTTTTCATGCTATAATAAATACAGTCATACACAATTAAGAGCACACACACGCGCGCAGACACATACACGCACTGCTATTTTTGTTACATGCATACACGCATCCACTGAAAATATTTTTGTTACATACATAGACACTTCATTAAAAAAAGGCCATTATGGCTGTCTAAACTTTCGATTTTCGTGTTTTAGATTGCCATAGAGTGCCGTCTCTTAATACATACTAAATAGTTTAAAATGATATTCTAGTTTTGCTTGGTAAACCGTAGCGGCAATCTAGCGTGCACTAGGTTGCCACAATGTACGGGAACTTTTATGAATGAAATAAAATTATGAACACATGCATACACACACGAACATAATAAATACACTATGATAAATTCAATTATTAAAACTCCAAATATGACCAAAAGGAAATAAAGTAAGTATATTGTTTCTTTCAGTTGTTTGCATTAAATATTATCTTGCAATAGTGATTTATGATTATATTTACTGACTTGTATATGCTATTTTTATTTTATTCAGATCATTTTAGATGTCGAAAGGATACCCTAAAATGTTCACTTTAGTGAATGTAGTCGTTTATTATTTTTCTCTCACTTTTGTGATTATTTTTTTGTATTTCTTCATTTCTATGGAATATTCATCTTTTTGTTTCCATAATTCTTGTTTTCTTTTTTTGTTGTTGTTTTTATGTAGGGATATCTTATCTCTTATAATAGAAAGCAACTGGACTTTAAAAAACATAAAAATCAACTGGACAAGCACACACACACATTATCATTACAACACCCTTCACCATTTTAAATGATTAAATTATGTACTTTGAATGTAAAAGGGCTAAACAATAACGATAAACGCATAAAAATCTTCAAATGGTTAGACGAAAAAAAATATAGTATATGCCTATTACAAGAAAGTCACTTGACACATACCTTAGCACAAACCTTAAAAGATGAATGGGACGGAGACATCTTTCTCAGTGGACAACATACTAATAAACAAGGCATTGCCTTTCTAATAAAAAATAATATAGGGATCACAGTCGATAACTTTAACGAAATAATAATTGGCAGACAAGCAAGTATAGATATAAAAATACACGAAACACAATTAACATTAATCAACGTTTACGGCCCTAACATAGATGATTCCACTTTTTACGAAACATTACAATCCTTTATAAATAATAACCAAGATAAAAACATTATAGTCGGTGGTGATTTCAATACTGTTCTTAACCCATTATTAGATAAAAAGAAGGGAAACCTTTATACTCATCCTAAAAATAGAAACATTTTAAATAACATAATTGAAAACTACAATATGATAGACATCTGGCGTACAATATATCCAAACGAAAGCAAATTCACATGGCACTCAAACACAAATCCAACAATATTTTGTAGATTAGACTATTTTTTAATATCCGAGTCTCTTTGCAACATTATTGACACATGTAACATAAAACCAGGATTTATGACTGACCACTCTCTAGTTGAACTTAAACTACACAATATGCAACCTGAAAGAGGCCCAGGATACTTTAAAATTAACAACAGCATCTTATTAGATACACAATATCAAACACAAATAAAACAGAAAATATTAAATACAGTTCAAAATAACAAAGATGCAAACCCAAACACCTTATGGGAAGTAATTAAAGGAAATATACGTAACACAACAATTAGATACACATCATTTAAACAAAAAGAAACACACAAACTTGAAACTGAAACCATCAAAACCATTGAAACACTTGAAAAACAATTGCATCAAACAAACACAATTGATACCACCGACATTGAAAATGAAATAACATTAAAAAAACAAATATTAGATGGAATCTATCATACACAACTCAATGGAATAATACTAAGAGCGCGTGCACAGCATGTTGAACACAATGAAAAAAATACAAAATACTTCGCAAACATCGAAAAACGTAGAAGTGAACAAAAAACTGTACACAAATTAATAGTCAATGGCGAAGATATAACAAACAAAACTCAAATACTAGAAGAACAACGTTTATTTTTCGAAACCCTCTACAAACGAAAACATGTTGAAAATAACACCCTTTTTAAAAATACACATCACACTTTAAATCAAGAAGAACAACTATTGTGTGACGGATTACTAAATGAATATGAATGTGGATTAGCACTAAAAGAAATGCAAAATAACAAAAGTCCAGGATCTGATGGCATCACCATTGAGTTTTATAAAATATTTTGGAATGATATCAAAACGCATTTAATTAATTCACTAAACCATTCATATAATAATAAAAACCTAACAACGCTTCAAAAACAAGGTATTATATCACTCATTCCAAAACCTGGAAAAAACTTAGAATCCTTATCAAACTGGCGCCCAATTAGCTTACTAAATAATGACTATAAAATTGCAACTAAAAGTATAGCAAACAGAATTAAAAAAATATTACCATCAATCATTTCAAAATCTCAATCTGGTTTCATAAAAGGACGTTACATTGGTGAAAACGTTCGTCTTATCCAAGAATGCATAAACTATTTCAACAATTCAAACAATCCTGGTCTAATATTCTTTGCAGACTTTGAAAAGGCATTCGATTCACTTGATCATTCATTTATGTTCTCTTGCTTAGAAAATATGAAATTTGGTGAAAGTCTCATTCAATGGGTCAAACTCTTCTATACCGATATTAACAGTATAATCATTAACAATGGTTTCTTTTCAAACAGTTTTAACATCGAACGAGGGGTTCGACAAGGATGTCCACTATCATCATCGCTATTTATTATTTGCATCGAGTATCTATCACATCACATCCAATCAAATAAACACATAAAAGGCATATCACTAGAACCTGATGAAGATATCAAACAGTCCCTATTTGCTGACGATGCAACTTACTTCTTAAACGGCAATTACGATTCTTTCCATAACCTAATAGAGTCACTTACCATTTACGGAATGACATCGGGTCTTAAACTAAACAAAAGTAAATGTACTGTGCTACGAGTAGGTAAATTAAAACAAAGTAATGTCCTATATAAAAAAGAAATGAAATTTAATTGGACATCCGATGAAGCCACAACGTTAGGAATTACTTTCACAAATAATGAAAACGATACAGTCCTTAAAAACATACTACCTAAATTACAGAACTTTAAAAACTGCTTAAAATCATGGCATCACCGTAAACTTACACTGATCGGAAAAAACACAGTATTGCAAACGTTTGCACTTCCTAAATTAATTTATGTATTCACAGTTCTCCCAAATCCACCAAATGATATTATTAACGATATAAAATCAGCAATATTTAATTTCATATGGGACGGTAAGCCTGATAAAATAAAACGAACTCAATTAATTCAATCTGTAGAAAATGGAGGTATCCAATTAACGAACATTGACTCATTCTTGAATGCAATCAAATGCAGCTGGGTTAAAAGATACCTAGATAATACCAATACGAGTAAATGGAAATTATTCTACCAGAAAATCCTAAAAAAATATGGTGACTCCTTACTCTTTGAATGTAACATCAGCAATACTATCTTACATGAAATTGCAAAGGAAAACATATTTATAGCTGATGTTCTATCAGCATGGAGTGATGTCACTCATAACATAGAAACCAAAACCAACAGTAAAACAATTTTATGGAACAATAAAGACATAACTTCAAACAATAAGTCGTTTTTCTATAAAGATTGGTTTGAACGAAGCATTAAATATGTCGACCAATTATATGACTACAGAATTAAAGATTTCTACTTGTTTGATGATATATGCTACATATACGGAATACCTTCAAATAATTTTATGAAGTACTACACACTAACCAAAAGTATACCCATACATATTAAATCTGGAATCAATACAAAAAATACACCATGCACTCAAACAACATTCGTAGAAAACATACTTGGAAGAAAAAACAAAACAAATAAAATATTTTACACACTACAAATTAAAAACCCTACAGAACACTCCAAAATCCAAAATAAATGGCAAGTCCTTTTCGGAGAACATGAACTTAATTGGAAACACATATTTACCATGCCATATAAAGCAACTATTGAAAGCACACTAAGAAATTTTCAATATAAATACATCCATAGAATTATAGCTACAAATAAATACCTCTTTAAATGCAAATTATCTAACACAAATCTGTGTGACTTCTGCGGTGAAAACATTGAAACTATAGAACATCTTTTTTGGGAGTGCAAACACATCCAGCCTATTTGGAATCAATTAATATCTTTTCTTGAACAACAGCAACTAAACGTCAAACTATCTTTCTTAAATGTAAGTTTCGGAATTAACTCATTGAAATCAATAGACTATAATAATATAGTGAATTTTATTCTTATATTGATGAAATATTTTATCTTTAACATGAAGTACAAAAAACAAGTACCAAATTTTAATTGTTTTGTCCATAGTCTTAAACTAAAAATCCAGATTGAGAAAGAAATAGCCCTCAGTAACGACACATTACAAATCTTTGAACAAAAATGGAATCTGATTAAATTCTCATAATGTTTTGTCCAGTTATATACATTTCACTCTTATGTTAGTTTATCTTTCTAAAATAGTTTTGTTTATTTCTTTATTTCAATTTTTCAATCATACAAGATCATTATGAATATACAACAAAACACACAAGTCCAATATGCTTTCTTCCGACTTTATACAACTCATCATTTTCATAACTATTCCTCTACTGTTTTTTTTCTCTCTCTAATTTTTTTTTATATATATTAGCATATCTTGTATAACATGTCTGAACTTTATTGCTTTGTACAATCACTATGTTGTATGATCATATACATGTATACATTGTATGTATAATATTGAATAAAAAAAAAAAACAAAAAAAAAAAAAAAAAAAAAAAAAAAAAAAATGTTTATTACAACCCAATCACCTGTCTATGAATTGTGAAATATATATCTCCACTTATCACTGGCGATGAAATGCTATGAAACATCTGTCATGGAGTTCAACATGCAGATCCGGGTTGACTTACCGCCACAAAAGGCACACATTCTCTGTGTGTTATTTGGCGCTTTGTAGTGGTCGCGCCTGGATTGCCTTCCGGTACTCTGCGCATATTTCCTGCCTGAAATCTAAAAGAGCCATGAGTTGGTTCTGATATTTAGCGGATAACCTGTACAGGACCCATGCATTTTGAACAACCATGTCCGGGTTAAACGCAAACAGTGCCCACCACCATTTGTTTATCCGAATAACAATTCTGTAGGTGTTGATATTTTGATCCATACGATCAACACCTCCAATACATCTGTTGTATTCCGCAATAACGTTTGACTGTTGCACTTCAATAATCATTCTTTCACGTGTTGACCAACGCTGGAACCTGATTACTTGAATGATTTTGTGGCAGTTCGTGCCCATATATACTAGGTTGTTGTCATTCCATTCCACAATCAGGACCTGACCATCATCAAGAAGTTGGTTCCCTGTCAACTTGTTTATATTGCCCCGAGGTCTTCATCTACGCTATCGTCATCACTTTTTGTAGCATCTTCTGGTCCAGTCATGAACACATCAGCTTCTTGAAAGTCTGCATCATCTTCAAGAAGATGCAACACATCATTTAGAGTGAGCCTGTTAACATAAATTTATATAAATGTAGTTGTAAAATAGTATTATTTGTTATTTTTACAGACTATACTAAATCTACATTTTTACACATATGTGCTTAGCGTCCCATATTTGGGACATGATATTGATAAGTAAAAAGTCAAGGGAAAATAAGAAAATATTTATATTTCCATGAGTGTATATAATAAAAACACATATTTCAATTTAACAAATCTAAAATTTTGACTTTATTATAACAATTGTATAATTTAGCATAAATAAATACATACCTTTTTTTAGAAATTGTCAGTCCAAGAAAAATTTGCCCCTTGTCGTTAAATGCAGCCTTATGAATGCACGAAATATCTTTCTGTTTCATTTCTAATTGGTGTTACCTAATACATAGGACTGATAGCACAGCCACAAAACAGAGATAACTGTATACTTATTACTGAAATAATTAACACTGACCAGATTTCCTAGGTGTCCCAAATATGGGACGCTAGACATTAATGGGTACATACCGCAATCAAACTGTCTTTCCGCTGGTTGCAGATCTTGCTTCTGAATCTGGATGGGAACGTTGATGGGGGAAACGGAAGAGAGGTTGGTAAATTCGTTTAATCCAATTTAGTATTGACACAACACAATAATTTACAATAATTAATTAACGTTAAACAAACTTAGTAACTGAATAACTAACTTATCAACTAACAAACGCGTTTCTTTTTTTCCAATATTCGAAAAGAAAAAATCACATGATATCTCATCGGTTTACAATTAAAGTTTAGTTGAAACCGTTATTTTTATGCTCCCGGAAAATTTTCGATGGAGTATTTAGTTGCCAGTTTGTTCTTCCTTACTTCCTTCCTTCAGTCGCTCTTTCGTTACAGTTTCTCATAGCGCCTTAAATATTTTACCGATATCTTACATATTTGGCATGTAAGTACCTTGCATGGATCTCTACCTTTTGATGAGGTTTGAGGTCACTGAAGTCAAGATCAAGGTAACCGAGGCTATTGTCCTTTCTTACATCCTTCCTTCCGTCACTCTTTTGATACAGTTTATCATAGCGCCTTCAATATTTAACCGATCTCTTACATATTTGGCATGTATGTACCTTGCATGGACCTCTACCCTTTGATGAGGTTTGAGGTCACTGCGGTCAAGTTCAAGGTCACAGAGGCTAATAAAATATTTTCTCAATGTCAAACTTTGGTTTCAGTTTCTAATACCTTGCATGGTCCTCTACCTTTTAATGAGGTTTGAGGTCACTGCATGGGTAATTCTGGACACTGATAGGGTATTTATGCTGGGGGACTTCAACATGGCAGTCCTAAATAGTCAGAAGTTTTCTACATTTCGAAACTTGATTCCAAGTCCACGGTGTAAGACAGGCAGTGTTTAAGACATGGAATTTTACAACAGACAGGATAAAGTCATGACTCATATTCAGCCAGTGTACTTTATTATGAACATAAAGGGAGCATGGATTTGATCCATCGTTTTCAACGATTTTGAATACACTGACGTATACATTGAATCATTTGGTGTCGCAGTCAAAATAAAATTCGAAGATATGACGTCACGCGAATGTTTGTCGCGAGATTTTTCCCACAGTTGTTAACTTTGAATATATACGATGTTGTCCGGTAATCTTTCGCAGTTAAGGGTCAATTGGTTTAAAAACATGTTCTTTTATAAATTGGCATCATAATATCTAAATTTATTTTGAAAAGAAGTTCATGTACTTATTAACACAAAAATACCTGATTAAATCAGTGAAGAACTCTCCGATTTGATTTCAAAACAACGTGACTCACCTCATGTTCAAACTATCAGTGTCCAGTAATCTTGCGTACTTGGTGTAATGACCTCATTTAGGCAAATGTGTAGACATATGGTGTCAAATTAGTGACAAAACATTCCAGAAAATTATTTGAAAAACATTTTGTAAAACATTTCAAATGTAATGTGGATTTCTAGTGCAGTTTTGATGATGATGGTTGTGGCATTCTGTTGCTGTAGCAAATGAAACAATAAAAATATAAAATGATTGTTTTCTAGCGTGAAAAAAAATGTAAATGCATAACATGTTTAATTTAACCTTGATCATGCTTCCATAGTTTACAGAAAATATCAAAACTAGGCCATTGCGCATGCGGAGATCATACCATATGTGGTTTGACAGAATAGCGGAAAATGATGACAATGTCGTCTGATGCGGTTTTTTTCAATGGCCAAAAAATACCATAACTGATCGGATATTGTGCAATGGAATGCTTAATAACACGTTGGATTAATGAATTTTTAAAGTATGAAGACGCTAAACTAAAGACAGTAGAGAATTTGTGATTAATTTCGAATTGATCGTAAGTAGGTCAGTGTTTACAATACTTGTACAATGTATAGGGATGACGCAACCGGTGTTAAAATGTAATGATCGAATTTTATTTTGCATGGAATACGTACCTTATTAATCCGTTAATTCTTAAAAATGTGAAATTCCATCTTTCATCACTAAAAAAAATTGTCGTCGAAACTGCGGAGTGCGCAAGATTACCGGACGCGCAAGATTACCGGACTTAACTGTACATGCATTGAATTTAATCCAGAATCTCATCTACTATATATAATCTAGTACTAGAAATGACAAATTAGACCATCGTAATAGCTTTTCTCGGGGACAGTTATGTGGTTAATTTGGAAAGGGGGAGCGGCATTCCTAATGTATGTATTTTTGAAGTGTTATTTTAAGATAAATTGGATGATCTTTATTATCGATCAGTCCGGTTATGTTGATTTTCCCTTTTTCAAAGTGTGTATTTATTTCGTTATATAGGATAAAATCAATTTACACAGACATGTAAATGCATAAACTTAATTTACACTATGTCTTATGTTTTAACTATGTAATAACTATCAATACACGAACAATAATTTATTCGTATACCATAAGGCATTGGTACATACTGCAAGAAAATATTATTTTATGCACTAAAGAGTTTTGCAAACTTATTTCAATAACTGGAATTACAAAACTGTATTTGCAAAAAAATAAAGTTCTTCACGATGTGATTACATTCTGTTCAGCCCGTGTGGGAAGTTTGTAAACCCCTGAAAACCCCGTTGATTCTGCACCCGTTCGATGTCAAATTTTAACTACACACGGTCTCAAACGAGGTGGTAAAGACTCGTGTTCTAATACCGCAGTTTTGTAGCCACCTGTCGTTAAGATTATTTTTTGTGTTATTAATTGCGTGACGTATTTACTATTATATACAATAAGTAGCACATAAATTTATCACATGCCATACCCTGTTTCCCATGTTCTATAACTCTTACATATTTTTTTTTCACATGTGTAATACAACATTTGTAAGCGTTTTCATTGGCTTAGTTTTCGTTTATTGACCAATCGAATTTTGTTATTTTGTTGAAATGACGTTGCAACGTCAAATGACGTCACGAAATGTAAACAACATTCTGGATTTATCATTATGTTTGCGTAAATAGTTATTTATGCTGATTTGAAAGCATGTGATAAAAAAGATCTGATACTCGTTGTCATATCATATCATATTTTATTAAACTTGTCCAGGAAATTCGTTAGTAAACTCGCCAAAGGCTCGCTTACTAACAACATTCCTGAACTCGTTTAATAAAATATGGTATGATATGACAACTCGTGCTAGATCCTATATATATATATATATAAATATATATATATATATATATATATATATATATATATATATTTGTTACGTTAGCTTTTCGAAAGAGTGAACTTTGAAACACAGTACACTCTTTTATAAGTTGATGCGCGTGTGCAAAATTATAATTCAAAATTGTTTTCAGTGCAACCAACGCTATAATACTGTTTAAATATGTGGTTGATTAATGATCGCAAAAATCATGTCATACCCTGATGCTCTTTGTCACTTCAAATTGTGTCATAATAATAAGTATTTATATTATGATGATTATTATTATTATTATTATTGTTGTTATTTTTATTATTATTATTCTTACTGTTATAACAAACATTTGTGTAAACCTATGCTAACTTCATCTTAACCGTAATGCGAATTAAAACTAAAAAAAATAATTTAACTATTAAAGCTGTTAAGTGATTCACATTGATTATATGACTGCCCCACAGCAAAAATGTATCACTTGACTTGTGTATTTAACTGGTGTTACTGCTGTTTCAATATGATTGCAAGGTAATTGTACATGTTTTGTTAAGAAAAGAAATTGAATAATAAATATTTTTTAAAAAGAAGAGAAAATACTGTAATTGTGTGTGTGTTGGGTGGAGTGTGTATGCTATTATATTAAGCACTTTCATGAACACTTCAATGCTGTAAGTCAGTTTTTTGTTGTTGTTTTTGTTATCGGGTTATGAACACAGTAGAGTTTATATACATGTTTTTGCAAATGACACCATGACAACACAATAAGATCCTTGAACTTACTTTAAATATAGTTCGTTTATAACGCGGACTTTTGGTTTTGACCCTGCTATTAGTGTTTTATCGGAGTTAAAATGTACATTTCTTCAATTGAATCATGACCACAGATAAAAACTGGACAGTCAAGTTAGGAATAGTCTGATATGGGTTTTTAATTATGAAACGAACAATAATATTATGTATTATTTTATATTCATTCTCAATTAAATGTGTTTGCTGTCAAATTTGAAGATCTGTGCAATATCAATGAAACTCCTACTGTTCCATTTTTGACTCTCACCTTTTCCAAGTAAGGAGTTCTAGGAATCCTGTTTTAAACTCCTAGTGAGATCACTGGCCCACTAACTTTTACTAATATCTGATTGTATGTGCCCGGGTGTTATCGTTTTTTTCGGGAAGTAAGGGATGCACGTTTTGCGTCTCAGAGAAGAAATACTGCAAGAATTGCTTCAGTTGGCACCGGACATTTTGGTTGTGTGTTTGGGGGAGGGGTGTAATGATATCTCAACAACGGAGAGACCGTAGAGGATCGGCTGGAACATTGTCAAGTTATGTAGGAGGATTCGAGATCGGAGCGTGTCTCACGCTGTGGTGGCAGGGTGTTGCAGGCGGTGGGAATTTCGAGTGGCTGCTCTGGACGCTGCCCATTTTGCGAACATGGCAGCGCCCATAAACAATCATGTTGCCAAGAAATGTCCGCTGGCAAACATGTTTTATGTGAAAGAGGAGGGCCATTGGGTTCGTGACGGAGTAAACATGAGCGAGTAGGAGGAAAGGTATTCCTGGATACTTTGAGGTGGAAGTTACTCAAGATGTTTGGTTGTAAGATACATTTTGAAAGAGAATAAAATGTAAATGATATTTTTGTGCATTGTTGTTCTCAGAGTATGATGGCCTTAAGCGTTTACACGTTGAGAATGGTTGAGGTGTGAATATACACCAAATGATGGTTAACAATGGGATTCCTAAAATGATGAGCACACAGTTATTGTTTAACACTGTTGTTACTTACTTACACAAACTAACTTGTCTTCGGCGAGGGACATTAAATGGGGGTCCAGTGTATATTGCTAAATAGAGATTGCACTGAGGATGCCCTTAATACTGTTGAATGAATAATTGACGGATTGAGAGAACTGCAACTGTTACTGACCTTAAGAGTAATAAATCTTGCAATTATGGTGCATTTTACTTGTACTTTTCTTTGGAAATTGACGCAGCATTTATATGGTCATTTGTTTGATATTGATCAAATAATGTTTATCCACAAAGAATTGCCTGCTTACACCAACTGTTTAAATATGCAAAAGGAAGCTCGCGATGAAAGCAAACAAAACTAAAGGAAAATAAACATGATGATTTTAATTTATAAAACAACTTTGATGAGTAGAACAGGAGCCAGTACATGGTTGACTTTTATCATTAAAATGCCAGTGAGTAAAAACTGTGTTGATGGAAGAGTAGTTTATCGACAAAAATAAACAATATTATCGAAAATAAATGCTTCATATTGACTGACATATGGGTACATATTTTTTAACTTGAAAATAATTTTGATATTACAACCCAAGGTTAGATTCAATTAATTTTACCTGTATTTTGGGTATTGTTTTTAACAATACAAAGTTTTCATCTGTCTCGTTTCAGAAAGGCTAACACAGCGAGGGTTGCTTAAGAAATTATGTATACAAAATAGTCAATTATTATTGAATTCTATATATATATATATATATATATATATATATATATATATATATATATATATATATATATATATATATATATATATATTAAACTTAGAAAAACAATAACGAAGTGTCAAATATAATTAATATTTGATTTATTAATTATTTTTAATTTGTCGTGACCTCTTAATCAAGCAATAATCAAAATATTATTTAAATTAGTTTCAAAATGTTGTCTACGTTTAAACCTAGCGTAAGTGGTTGTTTGTGCTCAAAGTTTTGATATCAGATGTGTTCATGTTATTTATGTTTTGAAGATAAGATAAGAACAGGAGATTTCTTTGCAAAGGTCTTCACCCTTCAAATACATCCTCTTGTATACGTAAAGATTACTTATTCTGATAAGGCTGCCATAAATATGTATGAACAAATGTCCGTGCTAATTAAAAACAAACATTAATCGGAATTGTAAACAAAAATAGGAACAATTGTCCTGGAGGTCAAAAAAGCGTAGGAACCAATGTCAGCCAGTGTCAAACATAGCGTATGAGCAAATATCCGCGAGGACCACTGTCCGAAATTCCTGTATTATTCATGGGCACATAATAGCATTTCTTTAAGAGTCAATTGTTTCCTGTTAGGATTAACAAGCAAAGTTTCTGGTAAAATGCCACTGGCAAGAACCATATTCCACAAATTTTGAAACATTAATTAAGGCTCAAAATCAAGGTGTTCCTTACATTTTTTGTCTCAACGTAATGTGCCCGAAACTTTATTTTCTAAAATAGTCATGGCGCTTGTTTATTAATCGAATGTGTTTGTTTTGTTTAAGGTGAATACTTTTTAAGCAACACACTTACCCACTGGCACGATGTAAAATGTAATATGGCAGAACCGGAGCTTGATTATCAGAACAACCGTTTTGAAATTAAAGAATCGATACAAATGTTACCAAGCAGATCTGAAGCATGGGTTGGTTATATCTCCACAAAGGTTCCTTTTTTGCTCTTAGGTAAAGTGTGCATAGTTTTTCTTGTTTCTTTATATTTAAATAAATTTAATGCGTTTCATCCGATTACAAACCAAAGTTTATTTAATGTCATTTGATATAAATGCAGTATATAACGATATTGTTATAAAATAATAAGCATTATAAACTAAAGGTTATACAATCAACAAAGTTAGCAAGAAATTGTGGATGCATGAGAAATTGAATATTGTACATGAAGCATGTACTAAGCAAACATCGCATATATCCGACAGACATAGTATAGTCACTTTAACTGTTATATTTTTAAAAATAAGCATCATATCTTGGTCTAATATTGGAGAATAGTGTATAATAAAAGTCAAGAGTTGAAGACACATGATTTAGTTATACAATAATATTGCCAATTCGGAAAGCATAATGAAAGGTATAGAATTATTGTCTGTACTTGGAATTTGCTTCAGGCTGTGCGAAGTTGACGAAAGAGCAAATATTTACAGTGCAAAGCATCGGTTACTGCCATAACGTGTGTGGTGGCGGCCTTTTCGGAACTATTGCAATGGCATCGAGCGCTCAGGTCACGTGTGCTTAGCATTTTATTTTGATATCACTTAATACAAATTATTGCCGAAAAACTTACATGTGTTGCATTAAGAAACATTGAGCACGTAAAACGTTTATTTAGGAAATCATTATGCTATTCAGTCATAACAGGTATAGCATTATATGACTGGTTATACATCGGTCTCAATAAATGTAAGATATCTTGGTCTCATGAAATGAGTTCGTATTGTTTTCCGCGTAGCACACTTTGCCCTACATGTCTTGCAATACTGTTTTCAAAATTTAAAAGAATGAATACTATCAATACTTGTTCATATATACTAATGAGAGCTCTTATTGTAAGGCATTGCAATGTACCCATTGAAGTAAACTTATAAAAGTATCATCGACAGGCACTCTAGAACCAAACCCATTATAAACCGTTGTATGCAGTGTTTGTAACATAAAATAAAGTCAACATTTGCGACAACCTCTGTAAATACTAACTCCATAATTTCAATTAAATGGTACCAAAGTCTGTAACAACGTAAATTGGTTTCAAGTTACTAACATATTTCAACCAGTTAAGGCCAGAAATAGTTAGTTTGTTAAAACAGCGCCGTTATATGTTTAAAACAGTGTTGCACACGTACAATAAATCCGCGTAAACAACCATGCAGAAGTCCGATAATAATCAATCATATAAGTTTCAAAAAGGGTAAATAAATATGTAAAAAAAGCGGGGCAAGATATGACTTGATCGCTCATTTGAGCAATGTTTTAAAAACGAATTAAGATAATATAAAATCATTCGTGTTTGGCATTATTTGAACAACATTTGTAGACGGATCCTTGGTATAATATTTAGTTAACCACGAATACACACCTTACACCATGAGATATGTTAAAAAAATCCGAATTCATTACCTTTTTCAGAGGTACCGTTTTAAAACCTTCGTTGAATATGGAAAATATTATATTGCATTATTAATTGGAACAGTTTCAGTGTCGGTGTGTACTTCGATCAGTAGACATACTCTTGAAGCAGTGCTTTGGAATGACCAACACGTTTTGTACCGACTGTTGGCCAATATACACTCAGACAACTGGTAAAATAACAGTGGTCTTATAACTAGTTAAACACGCAAAATGTATGCAATTTTTTATATACGAATTATGCCCCGCCACATGCGGAGATATTGTTTTTGAAATGTCCGTCTGTTTCGTCCGGATCCTTTTCTCAAAACTGCTCAAACTGATATCATTGAAACTTGGTATTAATGTATATATGTAAAAGAGGATTCGCACTTAATTCGCAAATAACGGAGTAATGTCTCTTTTTTACTTGAACGTATGAACACTAAGGGGACGGTGCACGTTAAATTGCGAAGCAAACCATTTGTAAATAATGAAGTTATGATCCTTTTATACATGAACATACCATTTTACATGTCCTGAGTTGTATCTCCAATAACGATATCAGCAGCCATGGAACTAATCGCTGTTTCTCTCAATCAACTTGAGATGAGTCAAAATGCAAGACGCATAAACACAGAGGTAAGGTCAAGGATACCCACTGAGGACAAATATAAATTGTGAATATATATTCCTTATTTAGCAATTACTTCTCTTTGCATAAAACAGTATGTGATGACTTTAAATAAGTGTACTCCTTTTCTGGTAATTATCATTCCTTATTGTTTTTTCTACCATACCACAAGGAATGGTTCACCCATAAACAACATCAATTTGAAGAGCGATTTCAAATGAACGAATTTTCTTGTGCATAAATTTATTTCATGTACTACACATGTTTAAATAGCAAACCAGGGCAGAAATATTATTATTTAACATACTTTATATAAAAAATGACCCCAACATATTTGCATTTTATTCTTGAAAGTCACCGCAGTAAAAGAACTTGGGTCTATCGACAATTTGGGCCTATCGACAATTGATTGTCTGACATACTATTACCCGACATTTCATTGGAGTCGATGCGAAGACACTCAAAGAAAAGTCATGTGCAGCAAACAAAACTATACAGGTACATAAACTAAATGTGACTGTGACCGATATTAGACTAATCAATGTATTGCTATAATATATACAATATTTACAACAATAAATCAAATGGTAACATCATAAATTAAAGTCGCTACAAACCTATAATATTTTAAGGTATCAACATAACATATGTTTTAATTTATACTTACTTGTAGAACAATTCAATTATATTAAAATTATATAAAGGAATCTATAAACCAACAAGATTAAATAACTACATAACGATTAAGGGTGTTTTACCTGTCTTAGATACAGACTAACATTATAAACAGCATTCAAACAAAAAGCTATTATCATGTTTATCCAGGATTGAATGACTTGTGAAAAGATGTTTCCTGGCAATGTACTGACAAATTACTTTTTTCCATAGATTCAACAGCAAAGGCGAGTGTCATCGACAGATCAGAAAAAACATGGCGAACTGGCATTCCTCATTGTTTGAAAAACAACATGTACCCAGCGTCACAATGCAGCATAATGAATGCTGGATTTGGGTTACCGGAAAGTCAGCCGTACTGGACAGGAGTAATACGAGCCCACACTTTAGTTAAGAAATCGACAATATGTGAGTACTATTAAATTTGTTATTTCAGAAGTGTAATTTAAGAACAAACGCACAAAAACAAAACAAGAGGGCCAAAATGGCCCTAGCTCGCTCACCTAAGATGAGTCGGTTCATTCAATCTTTACCAAACGTCAAACTGAACCTAGGTATTGTGCAGACAAACATCCTGTTGAAGTTTAATCATTATTGGGCCAAAACTCTGGCGTATGGAGTGTTTATGAGGTTTTCGTAAGATTTGATTTGGTGACTTATATTTTGACCCTCATGACCATTATGACCAAGATTCATAAAATCTGAAACAAAATCGTGACGTCTAGTGTTTTCAGGTATTTTGTATAATATAATGAAAATTTTGACAATCTAAGGGCAATAATTTTGTCATGTATTATGCGATTTTGCTCGTTATCAAACTTGACTACTATCTAGTGGCCATAAAGCTGCTCAGCAACTTTGATAAAGAATGCTTGAGAAATGTGAATGCTAGAGTGTTTACAAACCAAATGTGGACGGATGGACGGACGGCGGACAAAGACCAACCCTAAAACCTCACATGAGCAATCAGGCGAGCTAAAAAGAGTGTTTTTTTTCACCGATCTGAGCCATTTTCCAACGTATCCGAGATACTAATTAAACCAATGCATTGACTAAGTTTCACAATGATTAAGCAAACAATATGACTTCTAGAGTGTTCACAAGGTTTCTCTATAGTCATATAAGGAAAACTGCCCCCCCCCCCCTGACGGCCATGCTTTTTGACCGATCAGGACCATTTTCAAACTCATCTGAGATATAAATAAAACCAATCTTTTCACCAAGTTTTATGATGATTGGGCAAATAATGTTACTTCTAGAGTGTTCACAAGCTTTTTTACTGTATAAATATAAAAAAATGCGCCCCCCCCCCTGGCAGCCATGGTTTTCAACGTACCAGAACTATTTTCGAACTCAACTCTCGTATCTAGGAAACAAATCTTTCGACCAAATTTCATGAAGATTGGACCAAAAATGTGACTTCTGGAGTGTTGACATGTATACATATACCGGTACATTTTCACTATTTACATAGAGCGATAACTATCCCGCCCCTTGGTGGCAATGTTTTTTCACCAATCTGGATTATTTTCAAATTCGTCCAAGATATCTATAAAACCAATGTTTTGACCAAGTTTCATGATGATTGGTCAATAATTGTGACTTCTAGAGTGTTTACAAGGTTTCTTTATAGCCAAATAAGGAAAACTGCCCCGCCCACTGGCGGCCATGTTTTCAACGGATCGAAACAACTTTTTAACTCAACCAACATATCATCAAGACAAAGATTTTGACAAAGTTACATGAAGATTGGGCATAAAATGTGACTTCTGCAGTGTTTACAAGGTTTTTCTTTTTTTTACCTAGTGACCTAGTTTTTGACCCAGCATGACCCAGTTTCGAACTTGATCGAGATATCATTTGGACAAATCTTCTGACCAAGTTTCATGAAGATCGCACAAGAAACGTGGCCTCTAGAGTGTTAACAACCAAATTTGGACGGACGGACGGACGACGGACAAAGACCGATCCCAAAAGCTCACCTGAGCAATCAGGTGAGCTAAAAAAACACGTAAGCATGTTAACTTCGGGTGTGTGTCTCAAACAGCTTATGTGCAATTTCAAACTTAAGTATCGCTTTAACATGAAATTATAGCATGTTCTGCTGTAACAATGTACTCTGTGAATTATTTTTTTTTTGTGGTGTGAATCTTAAACTAAATTGTTGTATACCTTTGATATACCAATTGTGTATTAATTACTAACACAAATTAGTATACAACTTCATAGATGATATAACCATTGATATCGCGGTGTGTTGCGATATTATAAAATCTATGCGAGCATGTTGTGTTGTGAAATAAGATGACTTTGCCTTTATGGTATACTCATCTGGAAGGAACAATTACTTACATTAAATTTAGATTATCTCAAACGAACAATATTTACAATTATTTACAATGTGAATTTTTTTCTTTGAATCAACACTTATTGATCATCATATGTCTTATACATAACCACGGTTAAGATTAACAAAGACCGCCATATATCATCGGGGCTATAGTTTTGTCTTTGACATGAATGCTAAGAAAATGTGATTATAATGTTTTGTAGGCAATGGTACATCGATACCAGAGGAGGGATATGCATGGATTACAGATAATGATAAAACAATTCACCTGTCATTCTTGGATGTTAAACAAGCTATTTGTGTCGAAGGTAACTATTTTTAAGCAAATGCAATTTTTGTTTACAACAGATGTTATTGTTCAAATAAGAATAGACACATTGAACACACAAGCAAACGCACAGCACCGATGACTACGTGAACCTTTGATGTTCAGCAAAATGCGATTCATTCATATATATTTGTTGATTATACATGTTAAGACTAAAGTATTTAAAAATAAATGTACGTACTTTACTGATACACTTAATGACAGTCACTACCATTGAGTGTCTTTGCGTGAATGAGAGCCTCATGTACACGTTAATACAAGTCGGACGCGAAATATCAAATGATCTGAAGCATGTACATATCACATAAAATACAAATAATATAATAATACAGATATAAATAAAATATAACATACATGAAACCGTATTTGAAAATTCAGCGATAATACAACACAGATTACTGACGAAACGCGAATCATTATAGTGACACTATATTTTCATAAAGTTATAGTTTAACTCTCTGTAAACTAGATGTCATAATAATCATTTCAGCAAACACAAGCTGTCTGTATTGTTATGATTATGAGTTCGTTGTTTATTTTGCCCATATTTTCGAATTCAGATAATATTGCTTATCACAGTGGAATAAATAATTTTTGGGAGGAATAAAATTAATACTAAAATTATAATTCTGCTTCGTAGACTCGGATAGTTCATAAAAATGTCAACGTGCAGTTCATTTTTTTAAACACAATCGAAATCATGCGTGGTTGATATACCGTCAACAATCGTTAATGGGTTACAGTGATTATATTGATAACATAAAAGTTTGGTTAATTACCGGGTAATACATTTTTATATTTAAATAAACATTAAAGCTATATATCGTGGCAACATTGATTTATAACTGGTCTACATTTATACTGTGTCAATTGGGACTATATGTTGTGACGTGTCATCACGTTATATAACCTTTTACAGCGAATGCTACACCACTTTCTACGACAACGATATTAAAGACACAAGATTCAACGCACAGCACCTACGCCAACCATGTTGAGGATCAAAGTTCGACCAACGTTGATTCGAATAGTAAGTAGTGTATCCATGTTTTGCTGTGAATGCCACAATTACAATTGCCAACATTACTTTTGAAATTCCGATTTGAAAAAAAAATATCTTGGCAGCGTAACACGCCGGGTTTATAATACAAATGTTGATAGCTTAATCAGCATTGTATTAACTGAACATATTACTCAGGTGTTGGTGTTGGTGTCGGTGTGTCAGTTGCGGTTCTATTCGCAGTAGGTGGAGCCGTGATTGTTATTGTACTAAAAAGGAGGTACGGTGATTTGATTTTTGCATTGATTATTATATACGCATATTCATCCCACAGGTGGTTTGCGTGTGGCTATGATATTAATTAGTGAAAACATCATTTTGAATGATAAATAATCATATTATTACGAAAAATTAATTTTATGAAAAACAAATTCACTATTAAATATATATATATAACAAGGTATGCAACTCAAAATCACCCCAAAACGGGTGCATCGCTTTGAACAGCCATATCTTCATCAATTGTGCAGCGATTTTTACGATCTCGGTTATTGTAAATATACAGAAGCAAATAATAACAAGATCGTAATTGTTTGATGATCCTCTTTCAGATGTCTATTGCCTTGCAGATTGGAATCGAACAATGCCACAACTAATTCAGAATCACGCGACTGTGCAAGCAAATCTAATGAATCTTATGAAGATGAAATAAAAAATCATAACTATTTTATAATGTAAAAATGCGCACAATCAGTGGACGAAAGGGAAGCTCATAAGAACAAAGCGGATCAACCAAACGTAGGAAATACTGAGACCGATAATTACAATTCAATCGATGAAATAGATGAACATTATCAAAGTGTAAAAGATGAGTTCGTCTACACAAACAAAGCCCTACAAAGCGGATCTAATAGCAGGAAACCAGACAATGTATACAACAAACTCAAGCTAGACCTTCCCGGAGACGATGCTCATGTAGGAAGACTCGGGAATAACATTTCAAAAGCAGGCAGCGACTACGATACAACTGCTGTGGCGCGCAGGAACGACGGGGACGGAGACTATAGCCATATCCCGCATCCTGATAGTACAACCTGTGCACGACTGAATGGATTAAAAGATGACTATGAAGTTATCAATGGAAAGAAGATAAAATTTTCCCCAAGCGACTCTGCAGATTATGCTCACGTCAGAGTTTAGGAAAGAATTAAGTAAATGCATGATTGAATGATAAATGTAATAGAACTTTGTGACGTACATCTTCTTTTTCAAATACTCCGAAAAATACATTTGAAGCGTATCGGCGTTGCTTGCGTGAATTTTTAAATATTAATTTATCTATAGTTAAGCCAAATTGACTATGCGTTGCATTCTTGCTTCATAGAAAAATACATTAATAAGACATGTTTTTTCATTTTAACAACAAATGCAACAACAACAAGAACTATGGTGTACAGTTTAGAAACATATCATTGTTTTAGCATCTTAAATAGAAATACATTTTATCAGAAACAAATATTTGAAGTACTTGTCAATCATGTACTTGAGTGAACATTTACTCGCAAGTATTCCCTTGCTTAAGGTGACGGTATCGCGCATATTATATTTCTTGTATAAAAGCGGGTTTAGTCATTTTAAACTTTATTCAGAATTAGACCATATAATTCCTAGATCACTTTACATGCTAAATAATATAGCATCAGCCATTTTTGTAGAATGACAGTATAGATAAATTAATTTTGTTCTGTGTGTACTTATAACAGGATTTCATGTAAGAAAACGTAACAATCACATTGCATAACTATAAGTGCTAATTTGTAAATACAGTGGCTATTACTTCTTTGGGAACGACTTTGATGTGAGTACGTTCTTAAAAGATGGCATTTGTTTCTTATTACTAATTTAATGTGAAAGACACTTGCTTATGTTATGTTGTGTTTAACATAACTTCTAACTGCGTATTGACACCCGTTTCTCATCTGTATTTTATAAATGTGTGTACAAATAAACTAAGTTACAAGTTTTATCTCTTAGTGACATAGCTTGAATATTGCTTCAGCGTTGTAGAAAATAGTTTAAATAACGACACCGACAGCAAAAACATGGACAATCCCAAGTTTATGCTACCGACACTTTCACAATTATTTGAATTGTTAGAATGTTAAAGCCCCTTCACCTTGAAATGAAGTACATGGCATAGTAAATTTAGGTACAAATAAGAAACATATTTTATCTATGCCAATTAGAATATATATGGTGGTTACAAGGTAGAAATCCGTCTTTTTTGCTCTTTAAAACTTTAAAATAATCGCGTTTGTCGGAATGGACGTATACGTCTAGAAATACTACTTTCGGTTTTTAAAACGTTACAGTTGAACAATAATAAATTACTTGCTAACTAGGCTATAGATTCAATTTTATATATGCCAATTAGAATATACCTGGTGGTTACAAGGTAGAAATCCGTCTTTTTGCGCTTTAAATCTTAAAAATAATCGCGTATAGAAATCCTACTTTCGGTTTTAAATTAAAAAAATAAATAAATTACTTACTAACTAGGTTATAAATTTAATGACAATTTTGTACATTTTCAAATTGCACCTTTATGTATTGATTAACATGTATTTCATTTCAAGTTGTGTGTCTTTAAGTTAACTCAATGATACACGTTTTACATGAACAACCCTATCTCGCGAACCGTTAACTTCCTTGTACAGTTGATATTTTAAGGAAACGTGATAACCAGTGACAAAAGCAGTGTGCTTATGCAATGGTTAATGTTGTGTATTGCTGGCGATTTTAAAAATTTAACGTTAATACATTTACTGTTAAAGGTTAATTTTATGTTTGCTTTAAAATTATTTCAAACAATGTTCGACCAAATTACATCGTAATCACATCGAATAGCATGTATATAGCAACTAATACGTATGCATTATTTATTGATCGACAACGCTCATCTTGTGGTTATTATGCATGAAATTAGTATTTTCTATTTAATTTAGGAGTTGATGCAACGACAATGTTTTAAGCATTGGTCAAAGTTTTGATTCAAATGAGCATGGTTTGAACACAATCGATATAAGACCACCAAACATTGGGCCTTGCTTTTTTAGCCCTTAGGGCATGATTTGCACAAACTTAGTATACAACTTCCAAGTTATGTTATACACCATATATCACAATGAGGTCTAATGCGGTAGCAGAAAGACATATTTTTTAAGTTTGAATATTTTATTACCTATAGTCAGCTCTGTCAATCCCCATATGCAGCGGACAGAAAATAGTAGAATATCTGTAAAAGAGATTAAAAAAATAATCATTTTTAAAAGAAGATTTTTTTTAATCTGCCAAGCGGTTCAGGAGATTTCGTTTGAATGAAACGACTTACGACTCGAGACGGAAGACGCACGCTAAACGAAAGTCGATCCTAAATGGTTACACGTGCACTTTACACCATTTCAATGTGATATACCCACTTATAAAGTTACAAGTTGATAATTCTTCAATTTTTCAAGATTTAATCCGAACACTAATAATTAAGGTACACAAATTAACAAAGGTCAATAACTATAAAAATGAAGGCAATAGTTATGTCTCTTGTATTTCGCACTTTCCCGCAATTACATGTATTTACATGTGCGAAGTTTAAAGTGTGAATCTCCTTTAGGTTTTTTAAAATAGGCCCCAGACCATAACGCTGACGTGTGCCAGAAACCAAAATACGTCCGGACGACTTGATACAGTATACCGCCTAACCCTTTTTGCCGACCAATCATCTTTGTTTAGCGGGCGGTATTACTAGACTATAAGTTTGTCACCTGCCTTCCAACCTATCGTATTTGACTAATATATCTTGTTTAAACATATATTAACCAACAGCAGGTCGCCGCTGACGTCCAAATAGTGTTAGGGAAATTACCAAATAGTAACAACATCATCTAGGAAGAATTATATCATTATATTACGGAACAAAAATAGAAGACGATTTATTTTTGGGGGGTACAATGGCTATGGCTGAATAATAGATTATGAACACGTCTCGCTTATCCATTACCGCAATATTTAAACATGACTTAGTTTTTTCTATCAACACATTAAAACACGCAGTTAAAATGTCGACTTCGTTTATATGACCGCGAACCTGCGCTAGTTGGTCGGAGTTTACTTCCTTATTCAGTCAGTTTAAATCTTTTGGAGCGTAAAGAACGAACAATAATGTGGAGTAACACACGTGCGTGTGTTTTTATACTTGCTACCGTTACAGTAAACGGTAAATAGTTTTATGTTCATATTTATGTGCGCACAAATATAACATGTGTTTACCCTTAAACTGTTGTGACGCTATGGTGTTTAACCTAAATATATTATTTTTGTGTAGATCTATTAAATGTGCAGGCAAGTGAAAGTAAGAGTATTTATTTGGTTAAGAATTTTTATTAAGAATTAACTGTTAATTAACATTCCATATCTTTCATTTCTAATAGAATTTCTGATGTAATTTTATCACTTGATGTTGTGGTGGATTCAAGCATTATTTTAAAATATGAAAACGTGTACTTTAGTTGCATCAGCAGGACATACATCTTACAATCACGAAATGGGCATTAATGTATGACACTTGATACATTGCGCAACACATTTAGTGCTAATTAATCTTAATTAGAAAATGAATTGACGTGTCTCAATCATGTGAAGCTTGTTTTCAAGTGTTGTAAAGCAGTGTATAGTGTAACACTGGCAAGATTTTATAAACCATAGGCAGGTGAAACGCAGTTCATACTAAGTGAGCTGGTTTTAAAAGTTGTGTACACTTTTAATCAGTTTATTGATTGTGATCTCGCGTTAAGTGAATACTTGACAAAGCGATCAGGAACACGGGTAGGCAGTGTTATTGATTTTTCTGAAAAGTATTGTTGCTAGATTATCGCATTTAGTTTGCTGTTGAATGTATTCTGACAACCTTGATTTAAGCCATTTTCATCTAAGCAAGTAGAACTCACAACCCTGGTTCACCGAGAAATTTAGGAATAGTTGATGACGTTCCACGTAGTCATATCATCATTTCAATCATATCACCTACAAATTGTTACCCGGTTGTGCATGTTTACCTTTGAACTATTAGTAGCAGAATACAACATAACTCATTTATTTAAAACAATGATGGTCTATTATTTTTATAAATTACGTTTCAAAGTATGGTATATTTCGATAGTATTCATGAAATCTGACATCGGTAGCGCTGTGTAATGTGTGAGTTTTCGGCGTGTACAATTTAATCTTGTCCAAACGTACTTCAACGTATGCACGAACATTTTCTGTATCCGTCGTTTTTTCATCTTTGGATAATTAAAATCTCATTCAACATTAATGTAAAATTGTGTAATTATCGACGTTGATATGAAAAAACATGTTTTGATAAGCGGTGTCAAGCAAAGGGCGTTAAACAAGCATTATTGACCGTTGTAGCGGTCCATTTTTCCCCCCGGCCATTCTTTCTCCCCCCCCCTCCCTAGGCCAAATTCCCCCCCCCCCCCCTACTTAAAGAATTAATTGCAACATGACTCTTGGCCATTTTTTCTCCCCTCGGTCAATTTTACGCCCTACATAAGAAGTAATTTTAAAATGACTCTTGGCAAATTTTCTCCCCTCTGCCAATTCCCCCCCCTCCCCATATTTAAGAAATTAATTGCAACATGACTTTTGGCCATTTTTTCTCCCCTATGCCAATTCCCCCCCCCCCATAATTAAGAATTTATTTAAACATGACTCTTGACCATTTTTTCTCCCCTCGGCCAATCTCTCCCCTCCCTACTTAAAAATGTATTGCAAAATACTCTCTGACATTTGTTTCTCCCCTTTGCCGATTCCCCACCCCCTGCTTAAAGAATCAACTGCAACATGCCTCTTGATCATTTTTTCTTCCCTCGACCAATTGTCCCCTCTACTTTAGAATTTATTTTAACATGACTCTTGACCATTGTTACTCCCCTCTGCCAATCTCTCCCGTCCCCCCCCCCCCCCCACTTAAGAATTTATTGCAAAATGACTCTCGGCCATTTTTTCTCCCATTGGCCAATTTTTCCCCCCTACTTAAAGAATTAATTGCAACATGACTCTTGGCCATTTTTTCTCCCCTCGGCCTATTCCCTCCCCCTACTTTAGAATTTATTGCAACATGACTCTCGGCCAATTTTTCTCCCTCAGCCAATTCCCCCCCCCCCCCCCACCCCCTCTTCTTCAGAATTTATTTTACATGACTCTCAGCCATTTTTGTCCCATTCACCCAATTCTTTCCCCACCTTAATTATTTATTTTAACATGATCGCGACTGTCTGCCATTTTTCTCCCCTTGAGCAATTCACCCCCTCTGTACAGATGTGCTTTATAGAATAATACAAGTATCAATTTAATAAAAGGGCAATCAAGGTCAAATGTCAAATCGGGTTAAAATATCTTTAGTACTTTTTTTAGCAACTCTCAATCAAATTCTGTTGTTAAACTACTTTTACATGGTAGGGGGAAAAAACTTGCCAGGGGTGAAAAACTGGCCGAAAAGTGAAGAAAAAATGTAAAAGATAAGTAAAATAAAAGAAAAGGGGGTGGAGACAGTTTTAGCAACTCTCCATCAAATTCTGTTGTTAAAACTTCTTCTACAATGTAAGGGGGGGAAACTTGCCAGGGGGGATAAACTGGCCGAAAAGTGAAGAATAAATGTAAAAGATAAGTAAAATAAAAGATAAGGGGGTGGAGGCAGTTTTAGCAACTCTCCATCAAGTTCTGTTGTTAAAACTACTTTTACAAGGTAGGGGGGAAAACTTGCAAGGGGGGGACAAACTGGTCGAAAAGTGAAGAATAAATGTAAAAGATAAGTAAAATAAACGATAAGGGGGTGGAGGCAGTTTTAGCAACTTGACTCCATCAAGTTCTTTTGTAAAAACTACTTTTTCATGGTAGTGGGGAAAAACTGGTCAGGGGGTAAAACTGGACAAAAAGTGAAGAATACATTTAAAACAGAAGTAAAATAACAAATAAGGGGGTAGAGGTAGTTTAAGCAATTCTCCATCAAATTCTGTTGTTTATTCTACTTTTACAAGGTAGGGGGGCGGGGTAACTGGCCAGGAGGAAAAACTTGCTAAAATGTGAATAATACATGTAAAAAATAATTAAAATAAACAATAAGGGGGTGGAGGCAGTTTTAGCAACTCTCAATCAAATTCTGTTGTTAAAACTTCTTTTACATGGTAGGGGGGAAAAACTGGCCAGGGGGGAAAATAGCCGAAACGTGAAGAATAAATGTAAAAGATAAGAAAAATAAAAGACAAGAGTGTGGAGGCAGTTTAAGCAACTCTCTATCAAATTCTTTTGTTAAAACTACTTGAACAAGGTAGGGGGGAAAAACTGGCCGGGGGGGGGGGGGGGAAACTGGCCGAAAGATGTAGACGGAAAGATATATTAAATGAAAAAAATCAGGGGGGGGAGAATTGGACTAGGGGGGAAGAATTGGCCTAGGCTACTTTTTCCCCCGGGGAAAAAGTGGCCAGGGGGGAAAAAATGGCCTGTTACACCGTATTTAAGATATAAAGTATAATGTCCGTTGCTAGATCGATGCTATGCATGAATATATGGTTATTTTATGTTGTATTTTTACTGCTTTAAATATGAAACATATTTTGGTATATTTGTTCTAAGATCACTTTTTATTTCCCCTTATCAATGGTTTATTCTCACAAAAACATATATGATATGACTTAATAACTAACAAACGGGTAAGAGTAAAAAAAGGAAAACAAGACATATTTTTAAAGGTCAATAAAGCAGAACATTATTTATTTTTAGCAGATTATGAATATCATAAGGTATCTATCACGATATTCAGTTTGTTCAAAATATCTCCATGTAAATGCAAGGGATTTGAATATTAATCGTAAATACTTCGAAGACTGTTGAACGTATGTGCTGATCAGACTGCTGCCAATCTATTTTCCACAGACTGTTAAAGATATATGTTGCACAAACCATTTGACGCTTATGATACATATAATACGTTGCGTATATATTGCACATAATAAGAAACGTATACATTTCACAGACTGTTCAACATAATATTTTCAACACAGTTTAAAGAATGCGCACCGTGTACAAACAACAGGTAAAGAGTTGTTTATTAACAATACGTCCGGCGGAGGCGATCGGTTTTTACTATGGCCATTTTCTCACATATATTCAGTAAAATGTTTTGAAACACTGTTTAACAAGAGTTATTTTCTCATCATTATGAACATACTAACCCTGCATTCAAACTTTAACTGTCAGTTTCTGACTTGTATGTCGCTAAATTGTTTTTGGTCTTTGTAATAACCTATTGTTATTAAACATGCAATAACGCGAGCGAGTGCCTATTACATATAGTTTCATGGTCAAATAATTCGCCAATCCCCATAACCTGACAATTTGTCCCCACGACTAGCCTGTAAATAATATTACATGATTCAAATAACTTGTTTAAGCATTGCTTTAAAAACATCAAAAAAGAAAGTAAGAGAAAACTATGGTGCTTAACTGGTAACTTGTAGCTGGTAGAAAAATCTTGTGTTTCGATGTTTATATAATTTCATATCCTCAACATAGTTTGTATACGGATCATTTCATCGATTCTTTTTGGTAAAGTCAGTGTATCTTTCATATGAATACGATGACACCACGTGAACAACCGCAGAGTTATAGGGCTACATTTTTAATGAGCAACACTCAATGACAGTTTTAAAGTAGGATTAAACTGCTAACTTTGACGTATAAAAGCGTTAATCGAATAATAAAGCTAAGTGTATTCAAAGTGGATACCGGAAAGACATTGAGAAGTTATACACGCTCAATTTCATGTTTGTGTTTATAAATACAGTGTTATGTATATACATCTTTAATCAACTTTGAACCCGGAAGATGTCAATGCTTTTTACAAAATATCTTATGTAAAATTAAACACATTCAGAAGCATCCAGAACAAATATGTACGCTGAATATCTTAGTATCTAACATGATGACTTTAAATTGTTGATACATTCGACCCAATAAAATCCCCGTTCAGATAAAAACGCTCGTAATATGATAACGACCTACACTAACCGCTGTATCAAACAATGTAAATACTCTAATACTATATGCTACAGATTACAAATAATAAATACTCGCGGATGGTAAGAAGATAAACATTATAAAAACAAAGAGGACATGTATTTATAGGATGTTATAAATCACGCAACAATTAGACACTTTTATTAAAAGTTATCGTAGCTCTACAGCAGGAGTTACGCGACATTACAGCCGTTATTCTTTATAAAAAGTTAAGATGTACTTTTCTCAAATCAGTTGAAGGGGATAGAAATCCCCGTTTTATATTTTAAGAAATTCATACAATCTTAGGCCGAAGAAAACATGTTCCTTATTAGTTAGCTGGTTTGAATAGTAGGTACAATTTCAGCAAGTTCATCGATTTAGATGTCGCGTTAAGTGGCTACTTAATACATCATACATATACAACGTATCATTCGATTTGCTTCAAACGAGAGTTGCTAAATCTGATTAAGCTTGCTCTTAAATATATCCAGACGACCTTGAAGGCCATTTTTAATTAATTTTAATTAATCTACCAGATTGACGAAAAAAGAATAGTTCTAAAATACCGCATTTTCTTCAGTTATTAGTTTACATTGATTAAAATATTGATTAAAATATCACGACTGGTATATTACATTACTTGAAAAAGTTCATATTTTAAAGTATATTTGGTAATCAAATTTCGCGATGTGAAATCGAAAGTACTTCGCGAAAATAGGTGGCATAGCGATATACACACTATAAATAACACAAGTAGATAGATAATTTTATATATTAAATATATACAATTCACTACGAATGCACAATTCCCGGGTTTACCACGCGACGATGATGATCAATCTTCTTGCGTTATTTATAGTTAACTGGTAGTTACCTGGTACACATACCCAGTAAAATTGTATTACCGAATATACTGAAAATATTAAAACTTTACCACTTTTTTCAAGTAATGTAACATAACAGTCGTGATAGTTTAACCAATATAAACTAATAATTGTAAAAAACCCGCAATTTTAGAACTTTTATTTTTTTTCATCAATCTGGTTGACAGTCCCTTTAAACAAGTCGCATCGATATTTTTGATTCCGTATGATCAGAGGGGGTAATTACGTGATAGTCAAGATGGCGCAACCATACCGAGACAGTTATTTTTCGCCGTTTTATACCCTTTATTACTTCTGTTTATTTTGTAAATGACGCTCACTTTCCAGACATATCAGTAAAATGGTGATTAGCGTTATTATGTATTTAAATTCGCTTTATATCTTGACTTTACTCCCCGCAAATTCTCTTAGTGGAGCCCTAATTAGGTCATTCCGCTAAGAAATTTCGCACCGAGTAAATCGAGATATAGAGCGAATATAAAAGCCAGTAACTTTCTTCCTAATATGGCTGGAAAGTTTGGCATAAAAAATAATAATAAAAGTAATAAAGGGTATAAAACTACGAAAAATGCCTGCCTCGGCATGGACGTCTCCATCTTATCTGTCACGTGATTACCCCCTCCGATGATCTTTACAGAAGTTAACGAATGATTCACGACGACACACTTTCTGGTATCATCATATTTATTACCTCACTGTCACATTGTAAAACAATGTTGTTATACTTATAGCTTTTAAACATTAATTGCATAAAAAGTAAACTATTCATAAAATAGCAATTATGTTGTCTTGTTATTAGAGTTACGCTTCAAAGTATGCTATACATTCATATAACGGTAGAAATGAAAACAATACTCTGAAAGCATTATCGCAGTATCACGTTGGAGTGGTATATATATATATATATATATATATATATATATATATATATATATATATATATATATATATATATATATATATATATATATATATATATATATATATATATATATATATATATATATATGCATCGGGCATGCTACACATAAAACATATGGAAGGGAATGTCCGCCAGCCAATTCGTTTTTGCTAAATGACAATTGCATATAGCATAATGACATAACTCCATGATGACATATTACCATTACATTTTGGTACATGACGAATTCTTTTTGTATTGTGCTATTCGTTACCAACATATTGTTTGTACATTCCGACTTTACACTAGTAATTACACTAGCAATTACACTAGTATTATCACTAGCAATTCAACAAAACGAAAGCAATATGCACTAAGCATGCTGCAAGGCATGACGCAACACGAAGTTAATCAAATGCGCGCACGCATATATAAACGCACGCATACACGCGTATGCACACATTCAAACACGTGCGTATCGAGCACTGACCACGCGGTCATACAACTAAGTGTCATTATGTCTTAAAATCTGCGAATATATCATATTCTTTCAAATAAACTTTTCTGATCGAATGCATCTCTTTGCGGTATTTACTATCAGCAAAACAAGCTCGGACGCCAAAATAATTGTTTCCACAAAAGTAGTCTTCACGCCGGAAATTATCGTACACCTGCTAGATTTTTTTTTGTCTCCCTGTATTATATTTGCGCTAGAACGTTATTATTGGTTCTATCTAATAAAATAACGCTGTACATGCATAGAAAGATCATCGAAGCAACAAAGTATACTGCACTTAGGCGAGCACAGAAGTAAATAGCAGTGGTATAAATTAACATTTCAATATTGCGAAGCTGAACGCAAATTCCATTACACCAAAAACAAATAGTATTCATTAAGGGACCGAACATACGCCTTAAGGCGCATTAAATATTAATTGTTTCTATAGCAAATGCAAGAAACAAACATACAATTGTAATGCAACAGAATTCAAATGCAAGTTATCATACGTCAAAGTGGAGTTGGCAATAAGGAATACAAATTGTCATTTAGAAATATGAAATTGTCATTTAGCAACAAGCATGTACTGGCGGATAAACCATTCCATAAAAACATTAACTATGTGGAAGATCTCCTTAACTTTTTGCAAATGATTTGCTTAATTTTCAAGTGGAAAACGCTCCTTTAATTATTGTGTATATATATATTGTCTACTGCAGTAAGTACTCGTTCTAAAAAAGCACAGGTTGTACTGTATTAAGTCATTACAATGTATTGAAGATGTTTGCTGACGTAATCAACATTTATAGGATTTTTCGTCATGCCACACGAACGGATTCATATATTCAGATGTTAATATAGCTTTTGTTTGTTGCGATATAACTTATGCTTGATATGAACATCGTGAGATGGTTAGACGAATGAGCATAATACAAATGCTTATGTTGAAATGCAATCCTCAATTGAATTACATTCCATAGAATGTATGTAACGAAGTATGATACAACACATGTTTGACTCAACAATTTATCTGCATAACATTGGTCGATTTTAGCGTAATATGTTACTTAAAGTTTTAAATCATCGACTTATTATTAGCTGCGTTATAACCCGCAAAAAAGTTTGAATTTCATAACGGACTTAAGTTTTGAGGAAATATTGTCGTTGTAAATAAGTACACTTGAGGCATTTGATTTAGTTAGCCATGTGCATGTTGAAATATGTTCTCTCCGTAAAGTTATGTTCGTGTGGGTAAGAGTACTGCGACGAACAATTAATTGCCTAAAGCTACTTTCTAATTATTACAGATTCACTTTAAAAGTAATTGTTCGTTGCAATATCAAGACACATGTGCATTATGCGTTTTGTGTATACTCACTATAAACTAAGTAACTGCATTTTGAGATACTTTAATTCTGATCTGTATTTTGTACTGGTTCTTCAAAATATTGAAAGGTCAAATTGTTTATCTCTTTCACTCGCATACAGCATGTGATTGCAGTTGATTACGCTATCAACTGGATAAAGTTCACGTTACATTAACAATTAAAACTACGTCAACTCTTTTATTTCACAAAGCACTAACTAAAAAACGGTATTCTAACAAATAGGAACAACTAGTGTAAATAATAATGTACTAAATCAATAACACATGTGTCTTTCATTGCTGGCATTTCAAAATTTAAAGGTTTGTATGTACACTTTCTCTTTCTGTTGATGATTTTTATTTTCAAGTATTGGCAAAATATTGGAATCGATGAACGTCAACAAAGTCTGTCAAATTTGTCAATTCCACCGTAAACAGATCGGAGAACTTGTAGATTATATGTATGGCGATTTCAAATGTAATGTTGTCAATACATCGCTGTATTCGATTACAATGTATCTCGGCACAACCGGTCAATGGTAGAGGTCCGAATTCAAGTATGAGAAAAACAATTATTTTTTTGGATAACCCAGCGTATTGGTTAAATTATGATATAATGATACAAATATGATATTGAATGGTGTAACACGGGATTGAGAATGAAAACGTGTGTTGCTTGTGGACGAGGAAGTTGCTAGGAAGTTGCAATTTCAAAAAGAAAAGGAGAGTGCAGAAAAAATGTACGGGTTAAAACTGATCTTGATTTTTTTGTGTGTTTTGATGTACAACTAGTATGCCTATTCGATGCATTCAACAAAAGTTATGACGACATGAATAACGTACAATCTATAAATTATTTGTGCATATACCAATTTAATTAATTGATAAGTATGGTGTAACGAAACGTACAAAGCATCGATACCCACACGAACAAACTAAAAATGCTCTCGTATATTTTTATAAATATAGAAACAAAAAACAGCCGAAATAAACTTAATATATGGGTTTTCAGAAAATATTAGACTTCTTCAAGCGTACCTGAACTTTCTTACATAACGAACTTGATATTAATACAGTCACATGCATGTTAACATAGTCTCGGTTTTACAAAAAAATATACCCGTGAAAGACGAGTGATTCCATGACTATAACTACACCTAAGCAAACCCACCCAAAGAAAACTGTCTAAGACAGAAAACACCTGAATCAATTCGAACAAAAAAGGCCGCCCATGTATACACATAAGAAATACAAACAGCACTATCAAAGAAGCCGACGTATTCGTCCAACTCAATCTATGACTCCAATGCAACACGCCCTATTGAAAATGTTTAAAAAGCTGATATGTAAAATGTTAAAAAATATCCAGATTGATGATGTTATAATAGCTTATTAACCATAACAATAAAACACATATCCAACATATTCCAGCTTCAGATATCATCTACACTATATCCAATTGGACTGATGCAGGTTGCACGCTCGCTGTTTCGAAATTGAAGTATTCTATACACGGAGGTTGGCAATATGAACGAGACATTGCCTGATATCCCAGCAGACGGAGTTTGGATTGGCTACTTAAACGCTACTGTAGCGTTAGACTATCTTGGTAACTACGAGTATATCAATTATGACGAGATAAGTTTTCTTAAGTCTCATTATAGACATAAGAAGTGCTTAATCGTTTTACTATGTACATTAGGAGGATCTTGTTTTGAATTATCAGTATACATGTTCCCTTTTTATGCTTAAGGATGTGCCATAAACAATACTAATGACACAATACATGTGAAAAGCATTGGTGATTGTTGCCATCTATGCATGGGAACTGCCTTTGGGGTTTAAACATCACAAGTCAGTATACTCGTATTTGTTGGATATATAGTAGGCTTTTTAGGAAAATGCTATTCTTTTGAATTTGTATTGTATTCTTTAGCCGGTAAGTTCACTTTTCAGCGAAATGTTTAACTTTTAACACACAGTAATACGATAAAAAATGTGAGTACCAATCATAATTACCCTCTTTAAAACTAGGTTCATGACTTGCGTATGTTAGGAGAACTGAATCAAAAAGCGCGAAGAGTAATTTCTTTTTTGTCTTTTTATAGTTGCAATGTTTGTTTTTGAGCAGCAGGGAAATATCGAATGCGTGTGCATGGCGAAGTTTGGTAATCTAAACGAAACGTCATGTACCTACAGCTGTGATCATCAATATATGTGTGGAAAAGAAAATAAGTACGCAGTTTATAATATTATTAAAGGTATGAATACTCTAAACTTTCTTACTTTTGACTTTGAATGTTGAAGTATTTTTCACAGTGGTTATATGCAAATGGTTACATGGTATATATATAATATGTATATATATGCATAGCAACATTGTGGTTATGTCTCATCTGTTTCAGTTGAGGCCATACCCTCTTTTACTTATGGTTTGTCTTGCCTGGACTATTACTATGTAAGTTCCAAATGGGGAACTTGCAGTGGCCGATTTAATAGACTCCTTTGCAGCAGTGTGTTAAAATGTATATTAACGGGGTCCTTTTATAAAACTATATTAGTTGTATGTTTACAAATAAATACTTATTTAAATTTTAAATAAAAATTTACTAGTGTCATGGGTTAATACACAGTTACAATAAGGAAATCTTTTCGTTTTGTTGTTGAGATAACAACCGAGTTGCTGCGGTCCAAGATGTGAATGAATTGCCGATTTCATGGTCTGAAGCAAATATAGTTTGTTTGAACAATGGGCTGATGCCGGCAACAATTGAAAGTATACAAAATGGACAGAAATTTGGGACATTTCGTCAATCAGATGATCAACCTCACTGGACAGGGGTTATACAAACGCATACTTTGCTAAAGGCTGACAATCACGGTAATGGCTTTGTTTAACTTATTGGAAAAAAAAACTTAAGTCAATATAAATAAAAGAATAATAACAAATAATGAACAGCAACATCTCCACCTAGATTTATAATATATGATGATGCGTTATATAAATTAAGTACCTTATTCACATTACACTACATTATTCACATGATACATGCTTATTTAACGCATTTTAAACTATCAACCGCTTTGTTGAACAGAGCAGGCAACATTTTTTATGTGCTGTTGCTTTGATTTGGGTATGATATCTCACTATTTAAACTGCGCAGAAGTTATTGCAAAGTTACATTAATTAACTGATAAATCATTTTAATAAGCATTTAATAAAACGTAGACTTCAATTATGTTTAGGAAAAGCCTGTCAAATTGTTTTCCTTCAGTATCGAGAGTTTTAGTTTGAACTGTTGCCCTAGGCCTTACGGCCTCTGTCAATACTTAAAAATCTAGCAGCGCTACTTCGGAAGAAAACCAGACTGCCATCCGATTAATATGTGTATAATATGAACAAAAACTTGAATGCGTACATTTTAGATCAATGGGCTCTGGAGAAAGTGTTTGCATTCGTTACAATTGACGGCAACATTGATTTTAAGGTCGACAGACTGAGACACCGACTTTGTATTGGAGGTAATCTATATGTGTATACTAATATTATATCGGGTGTGTTTAGAGCACAACACCATTTAATTACATCATGCAAATGTTTTGAAATGACAAACAATAACACAATAACATGTAAATATTTCATGTTCATTTGTTTTAGTACCGCCAGTTCCAAGTACAGTAGAACAAAATACACCATTTACCATGATGGTCACTCAACCACCACCAGCAGATGGTAAACAATCAATTTTGTTTCGTTTATAAGTATACATGCGTCAACATTACATTTAAAGTGCATAGTTAAAAAAATGGTTACGCCTTTATCATAAAATATTATTTATATACGTGAACAAAACATGTCTAAATGAAATATCAGAAACTAATACTGAACTTTATTTATGTGTGTCATTGGTTTAAATATTTTAATCGAAACAATAAGATCAGTTTTGTGTAACAGCTGCAACACAATCAAACACTGCAAAAATAACTTCATGGACTACGACTTTGATGTCAACAGCACAACATACCAAAACATCGCAAGTTCAAGGTACACATTGCCAGTAACTCTTCATTTACGTTAAAACGTCGATATAAATTGTCTGTTTCATAACCTATATTTTAATTTGTTCACCGAGAATGAAATGTTATGTGCAAATAGTAAATATTGTAAAGATGTGTATCACGTTCGGATCACCAAACGGGTAATACATATTTGCAATAGTCAATACTAATGGTAATTGTGCATATTTTGTTTGTTTTTATTGCTGCATTACAAATTTAAATATTGATCATCTGGGATATTTCTCGAAGCAACAGAAACATTATCATTTAAGCAAGCATTAAAAGATGTTTACAACATTTAGTTGAACCTAGTCATTTAAACATTATTATTTTATTAAATTGCCACAACAGTGTTTGCGCACAATTACTATTAAGATTTTTACTGAAAGTTTTGCTAACAAAATGATATAGCCGTAACGAATGATGATCTATCATAATTGTATTTATGGCAGATTAATTTCCTCCATAAGTCGAGAAGTGTTATAATAGAATTTTACACTTATATTGAGGTTTTAGCTTATGTGGTAACATTGTTCGTTTTCTGCTCATACATGAAAGTAAGTATGGCCAAGCTAAAATTAAAATTTATATTGATAAAAACATGCTAGCGTCAAAATTATTTTAATAACTACAAGGTTACAATTACTCTTGAAGAAGAGTATGAAAACTAAAGAACATATTATTATATTAAGTGTCGTATTCGCCCATAAATATATAACTTTAAAGGGTTCTACACAATTTGGAAATAACTTGCTGTTTATGTTGACCGATTTTAAATATGTCGCGTTAACAATAGTATACCTTGAAGTTAATAACCGATAGCTATTGGTATTCAGGAGGAAATAAATCATCATTGATGATAACCCAATATTAATTCGTGTAGTCATGTAAATAATTTATAGTTATAAATAATTAACGTTTCTTTACAGAAACATCGACTGTTGCTATCGCAGTTGGTATCACCATCGGATTTATATTCATGATCGCTGGAGTACTTGTGATTGTCTTATATAAGAGGTTTGTTACACATTTAACTGTTTTTCATGTATTCATGCCGAGACATACGTTATGAATTTACTTAATTGTACACCTATTCGAGATGATGTGAACAACCTTTAATGCCAATACACACAAACACAATTTATTTTCGTGAGGAACCTGTCCCCAGCTTTTACATTCCAGTCCATTTACAGATTTTAAAATAATGAGGCAAATATAATATATAATAGCAGACAATAATACTTCATTAAAGGCTATGGTCAAACTGACAGTAAAATATCAAATAATTGTGTGATGTATACGTTTGTTTACCAATGCTATGACGGGAAGGTTTTATAAGTTCCAGTGATTTTTTAAAGGGAGATTATACGATTTGTATATGTGTTAAATTGTAATATATTGATAAAAATATGTTACAATTACACAAAATAGGCAGTAAAAATTATACATTGAAGACGAATTTCATAAAATGCAGCAAAGACAAATTAGTGCCAAGAGCCAATTGCGACGAAGATGTTTCGTACATAGTTTCCTACAATAACCGAAGCATTCGTCTTTTTTTTAGGATCGGAGTTAGTGTTCGTGTGTCGTATGAATAGATATCGTTGCAGGAAATTAAAATGATCCGTAAAACTAAATTTAGATTCAAATCGTACATGCTTGATATACATGCTTGCGAATTCGATTGTACATACATTTTCGATTTCAGAATAAAATATCTGGCTTATTTTGATTTTTCGACACATGTTGTTCTTAACTTTTATTTTTATTTATATTGAAATATATGTATAATACCTTTTTTACACATTTTATATAAATTCATAAATATTTGACAAAATCGTATAATCTCCCTTTAATATCTAAATTTTTAGTTGTGTTTACTCTTAAATACATATACAATATATCAAATCACGTAATAGAACCAATTAGATAAATGTATTGTATATAAATACCAATAAGATTTATTTAATGTATAATTTATAGTTATTTATGAATGTGTTAGTCCCCTCTGACAGACATGTGACATACACGCAACAAGGTGTCTACTTTATTTTCTGTATTTAGAAAAAATACACGAAACAAACATGTAATGTTATTTGTGAAACTTAAATTTCAATTTTGAAAAACTAAAACAAAAACAATAAAGCGCTTTTTGGTCTCATTTTATCGTGACTCAGAATGTTAATGTTCTTATGCTTCTGGTTTAAAAGTACGACCAGGTTCATCAATAAGTATTGTTTTGGTCCATATGTACAGCAAATGACCACTATCCTCTGAAATATGAATCAATGCCAATGAAGCGGTGACAATAATGCCCTGTTGATGCTACTGAATGTGTATGTATTTACTTATTTTATGCGTTCTAACTGTTGTGTAGTGTATCGGAATAACACGGTTGTTTTTTTTTTAGAGGATCAATACCTTGCAATAAAAAGACAGAAAATGAGAAACATCTAGAAGACAATCCGGAATTGGAAGAGCATAAGAGTCACGGGAAAAGCATTGAAGAGAATGTGCCTAATCATAATTATTTTATCCTAGAGAAATGTGAGCAATCTATTAAAGACAACGTTGAACGTTACAATGAAGCAAGTGAGGCAAATATGGACGAAGATTATAACACCCTACAAGAGACAGGTGAATCTTTTGAGAAGAACGGTAATTATGACTGTACAACCAATGTTTTAACATCAGGCTTCAATGCCAGAAAACCGGACAATATTTACAACAAACTCAAGATTGGCCGACCAGGCGATTATGATCAAGGAATACAAGGACAGGAAGGGGCTAAGGCTTCAGATGACGATTACGATACAACTTTAGCAGTATTAACCCATGTGAAGGATGACATTAGCGACTATAATCATATACCACTCACTGCTTATAACGCAGACGGAACAGGTGATGACATCAAAGGCAATACAGGTGGCGATTACGATGCCATAAATAGTATGAAGTTCAAGGTCGTCCAATCCGACTCTTCGGACTACACACTCGTTAAGAAAGATCGAATGAACTAAGGATAATTCAATGAGTCAATCAAATATCTCGATATCTTTTGATAAATATTACATAAATGTCGTAGACAGTTAAAGGGTATAGTAAAGGTTGCTCATTAAGGAGAGCTATATAATTCGAGGTCGAATGCTATTTACGGAAATCAACAGTATTACTTGCAGATTTTATTGAAAAATCAAGCGCTCATCACCATCATTTTCGCTTTATTTTTATAGTATTTACTAATTATTAAGTTTTTTAAAATGAAAATCCGTGTAATTTGTTGAACACCAAGACGCAATGAACATTTAACGGTAAAGCGCCGTCGGGATATGTTACGTTAAATAGTAATTGCATAAAAAATTAAGCCCGAATAGGTATTTTGGGATTTTACAATCGGAAGTGATGAATAATAGAATAACAAATGTATCTTTATTAGACTAGGTATACAACAATATTATTTGTGTTGCAGTCGATTAAATAAACTTACAAATATGCGTTGGATCCTATCAGAAATATTTCAATTCACGCACATGTTAATTTTATGTCAATAGTGATCCTAAACGTCATGGTGTTAACAAATAAAACCTTGTTTTAACGTGAATTTTGTTCATTTGAGATCACAGATGCTAATGAACTTTTAGTAAAATCGATGAATCGCTATATATCTACTTGTTAATGTCTAAATAGGTATTGGCTATACGTGGTTTTGTTATTTAACCTATGCTGTTTTGCAAATTCCCATGACACTCAATAACCCTTATATTTTTACCTCTTGATTAAACGAACGCTTTTCAAGGCGAACGATTGCTGTTGTCATTTTTTCTTTAATTTTTCCATATATAAGAAACCAATTAAATTATACAAATACATTATAAATTATTATCTCGCTGATGGAATTGTACAATTTCACCCTATTGGTTATTTGGATACATATTTGTTCACGTTTTGTATGCGAAATAATAAAAATATGTATACATTAAATACACCAGTCGCGATTAATAATTCTAAACAATATATCACAATCATTTTTTGTCTTGTTTTAACATCAACTGTTTCATTTGAGAAACATAATTATGTAATAACCAGTCAAATGCAATTGTCAAATTGAAATACAAACAAGTTATATGTATGCATCCGATCAAAAGTATTTTATGTCCCCGAATTGTCTAATGTTTAATATCGCACCGAACCTTATACTTTGCCTGGTATTATTCACCAATTCACGTGTAAATACAAATATACCTAAATCCGATTTTAACCTGTAAGGTATCAAAATGACCGTTCTAGCTTGATTATGGTAATGTGTTATGTAGTTTTATGTGTACTGTATTAAATATGCAATTGGTCAGTGTTAAAAATAAAATGCAAGCCAATGCAAAGTATTCCAGATAATGTTTCTTTAGCTGAAAACTTACTATATATTTAACAATAAATGACTTAATAAGACCTGTTTTGGCTGTTTGGACTGACACTTTCAGAACATTACAATTTGAAGACTATCCAACAATAGTTATATGCTAGTTCTTAGCTTTATATTAAAGACGCATTCTTTTACACTTTAATATTTTACGTAACGTTAAAATCAAATGCGATGGCAGAATTTGTACTATGGTATAGTAAGATTTTATTTTACACATACATGTACATTGCATAGTGATAAAATCTCATTTGTTTTAAAGAAAACATAATCGATTGTATTCATAAATACGTATTTATCGCATAAATTATCTCGAAGAGGCAAACCTTAAAGAAAAAGGGTATTTAAGCTTTCGAACATTTGCTTTTGACAATTTTTAACCGGCGGCCGTTATATTAAATTTTCGACGTAACAATTTAAGAACATGACCTTTAATTTATTTGTACAAGTTTAGAAACAAATCATAGATACATTTCCAAATAAAGTTTCCAGTTACCTGAGATATTTTTGTAATGCAATATGCAGCAAGCAAGCTAATTGAATCTCCAATCTTAATATAAGGAACTTAATTACGGCAACTGTGTGGCTTAAGTACAATTATTTGTTATTACTGCAACATGTACGTATATGCAATCATGTTTGAAGTACACGCGCAAAACATTGTACCAATACAATCACGCCACTAATCGTTCGATGCTATGAACATGCTTCAAATATTGCAGGTGTTACACCTTATATATTAATGATATATTTTTTTAATATACTAAAGATGTCGTACACGTGAATTTACATCTATACAAAAATAAATATTCCATAATTTCTTTACTCAATGACTTTCTAAATGTTGGCGTGAGCATAATCCGTATCGTCGCATTGTGGAAGTTTTGTCTTTATCCCATGGAACAAATCATAGCCCCCTTGTTCATAATTGTTCTTTCCATATCCTCGTGTAACGGTTGTACTAACAACATGATTATAGTCCGAGACATCATCGTTCCTGCCCACAAAATTAGTTGTGTCGTAGTCGTCGCCTGTACGAGTCATGTTATTCTCGAGTCTTCCTGTGTGGTCATAGGCTCCGTGCCGTTCTATCTTAGGTTTGTTGTATATATTATCCCGTTTCCTGCTATCGGATTCAGATGATAAGGTATTCGTTGTGTGGTCATACTCATCGTTGCCATCAGGCATACGTTCATATGTTTGGTCAGTGACCTCGGTTGAATAATAATGATCAGCATCACAATTGCTCTCAGCTGGTTCTGCTGAGTTATAATGATCGACAGTGCCTTTAAATGATTGCACGAAATAGACTTGATTTTCACAGGTTTTGTCATGTGGTCGGATTCCTAACGTGTGTGATCCGCCGGCAGAAGTGTCATTTGTGTCAGTATTCTTCCCATTTTTGCACGCAAATGCACCTCTGAAATTGTTTCATCCGAACATATAATTAGTTATAACATCAAATGTTTCATTATTCATGTATAACATATAAAAACATGCAACCATTAATAAAACTAATCTTCAAAATTAAGAGTGCATGTACGTTCTAGCAAAACTATATTGATATTAAACGATTTTTGGAACGGCATTTTGAATATTCATAGTACCAGTTATAACAACAATCTTTATCTGTATTGCTATATTTGTCGTGATACCATTAACGTGTGTAGCACAGTTATAAATTATTTCGAATAAAGAAACATTTTAAATGTATGATTAAGCTATTTGACATGGATATTACATTAACTTATTACACATTAAACGCAATACCTTCTTCGCATTACAATAATGACAATCACTGCTCCGACTGCGCACACTAATCCAACTGCAACACCGATACCTACATATACAGCTGAAACAAATGTTAATATAAAATCATTACTGTAAAGTAAATATGTGTATCTAACATTTGTATTTGTCAATCATGCACAACTCTCTTAATCAAAAGCGATGCTGCAAATGTATTGTCATACACGTCAATCCCAGATTAGCAACTATACTAGTATTACTTGCCGATACAAACTTGATATTGATCTGTATGAATATTGTTAAATTCCGTTCCGATAAATATACATTAGTTATCGCATCAGATTCGTGAAAATTGGCTAAACATGTATGAAATATAATATGTGTCTAAGGCATCATTACTGGAGTGGAACGATTTGCGCACACAGTCATAAATATAAACACAGTATTGTTTTCAGCGCGTAGTTTTTCCCGATATCAGTACAAGCTTAGAGGATCTGACCAATATTGGGACAATCTATATCTTTAACATTTGTCGTTCTATCATTTCACTTTTACCTGAGGGGATGATTTATATGGAATATATTGTCGTACAATCGTCGAGATGTGCGGTCGTTAAACTGTCTAGGATACTTTCCCGGCGAATACTTGAATGGTTTGTATTTCCTGAGGTAATACCATCAGGAGAAGAACCATAAGAAGATGGAAGGAAGTTTAGTAGTATAATTACCAGTAGTGGATCCTTCATGGGTTGACGAATTCGTTGTAACTACTCTTACTGTGCTCATGGTAGAAACAGTTTCAGTTTCTGTAAGTGAAAAGCAAGTTATTGAATATTTCGGGGTAGATGTTTCTGAAACCTTCGTATACACATGTATATAAGTTGATTGTCTGTCCATATTCAGCACTTTAACCGACACACGCATGCATATTAAACTTAATTTTAACATTTATCAAAGCCCAAAATGTATGACAACTCTTCCTCTTGCTAAGTAAAAAGAAACGTACAAACTACAGGGCTGCGACGTACCTGTGTTGACAAAATGCCAAAAATGTCAACTATAAAACATAAAAAATGCGCTGAATGTTTAAAAGCATGCTTCTTTCGCATTTAACTGGCTGAGTTATGTTTTTGTTTGGTTACGCTTACTGTAATTAATGATTAATGCTATAATTCTCAGCGAACAGGCCCCGATTTTGTATTAGATCCTGTATTTACATATGAGTAGAATACGCACATCGAAAAGTGGCATTTCAATTTCAGAGACATAATGTATCTGGTGGTTCCTTTTATAACATGGCGGATGTAGTCTTCACATTGATAACTTAGGTCAGAGGTTAGTAAGTGACAGGCTGTTATTTTTTACTTTAGTAAACACAATAACACATTTTTGTCATATATAATAGTGACAACACTTGATTGTTTATTTCTTTATTCATATATGAACGAAACAGTTATAATAAGATAATATTCATGTTAAGGAAATGCAAAAATCAGTTAATGCTAGGTATAATATAATCAAGCATAGTTAACGTTGTTTAAATTTAAGTTAGGATTATTCGATTAATTGCAAATTGAAACACATAGTTAAGGCATATTCAAGACAACACTATATTACTATGGCTGTTATTTGGATCGTTTGAGCTATGTAGTATGCCATTGAACTATCATATGGGAAAGCATCTATACAATGACAGTTTTCAAGTCCATATTTTATTCGACATATATACATATGATAACACTGTTCCCGTGATTACAATAAGTTTTTGAAAAAAAAAAAACTATATATTTTGTGTCCGACACATAAACATCCGCCCAACTTAAAATGTCTGAAATTTTGGAGACAATACAATATTATACCGATTGTATTAATGAAGGATATTCTCATGTCTAACGACACCTGCCATATGGTTAGCATTTGCCACACTGTATTATGAATTTAATATTATAAGACTTAAACAACTATGGCAATTATGATTAAGGTGTTTGTTCTTCAATCGTTTGTTTATTATGGTCAAATGTGTCGCTGTACATTTGCAGCCCATTTATCACACACACGTTTTAAACAGGGCATTTCGCTTTTAATATTTTAATAGTTTATCGACATTAAAAGGAATTCAAATTATCATAATTTAAGATATTGGATGAAATCATATACTAAAATCGGTACACATTACGATTTCGTAAACTAACGCAATTCGTATGGTCCGCTTAATTCTCGCATTCAGTATCAGTTTGGTAAACAAAGAGAGTTTCCAAAAACTAAGTGTCCAAAAACTTAGAGTGTCCGAAAACTTCGAAAAATTGCGGTACATGAAAAATGTGAAATATAAGGTTTGCTTTTCAAGAATCATCCTTAACAATGTGTTATGTAAATCATAGCAAAGTACAACATAGTGAATAAATCATGGGAAAAGTTCAATCGATGAATTAAGGAATATCAAATTTCTGAAGCAATTTAATGTACTCGCCCAATGTTCAAATTGTCAAAAATGTTCAACATTATTCAATTATTAGACATATTTATATGTGTTGTAGTGTAATACATACATAGCATTTCGAAACTCACATGCGTCGTTCAAATCTCATAACATGCGTACAACATTATGCCAGATATAAACGTAACACACATGTGTAGAGTCTTACTTGGTTGTTCGCAAGTCGTTTGTTCCCATGATGTATTTGAAAGGCAAGTGATTGTTGCTTTTCTGATCAAACCCGAGCCACAGAAAATATCAGCGATTGAACCGTATGTTACATTGATACCCTTGCGTAACGTTACATTTCCGTTTGCAATTGTAGGGGGTGGTCCGCATGCTGTGAAGAGTAAATTAAATGTGGGCACTTATGATACATATATAATTAATAAGGATGTGATGTGTCCGATTATATGCATTTAGATCATTTCTTTATGAGCACGTTTATGATGAATACTTTTTCACATGGTTCAACATCCATTCACAAAGAACAACCATGGATCCTCTGCACTGGCAAACATTGAAGTTGAAATGACTTTTGAACTAAATCTTAAAAATATTTACTATTGAACGTAATATAATATGTTACCTATGACGTGTATAGGTTTTGTCTTCAATATATTGCGCTTAACATTGTATACCTTGATATCAAACGTACAGATGTGCTTCATCAACTTGTATCACGTGTAATAATGGTTATACATGTAATTAATATTAATTACCCCAATTTGTATAGATGCTTATCATCCAATGACCACCACATTTCGTGCGTTTGTCTCCAGGACAGCTTAGCCTACACTCCGATTCCGGCATTAGCGTGGCGTTCAGCGTATTACCACAATAACATTCCGACCAGTACTAAATGCACAAGTTATAGAAAGTACATACTGAATTAATCATTTTGTGATCGTACACACAATGGAAAAGTTTTAGATTTGTGTTGAACAACAATAATAAATGCATCATGTTAAAAAGAGTGTCGCAATAAGGCATACGCTTTTGAGAATATTAAATGTAAACATGTTATGCGGAATCGTAATGCATAGAAAGGTTCTAGTATAATACCCTCGAAAGTTTGACTTATTTTATTTCACTGCACATATATATATATATATATATATATATATATATATATATATATATATATATATATATATATATATATATATATATATATATATATATATATATATATATGTATATATCTCCAGGCTAATCAGGTACGAAACTTTCCACCTGAACTGGTTTTTTGCCAAGAATATAAATTCTTTACAGAAAATATCATAAAAGCGGAAAGTGTCGTCCCTGATTAGCCTGGGAGGACTGTACTAAAACCCCTTTTTACAGAGCACGGCTCATATATAAGACAAACCCGACCTGTACGCCAGCATATCTGTAGTCACTGCAACGACGTGCACAATCCGCTGGTGTGTTGTTGTATGGTGAGTTTACCAGCATATACGGAAGGACACGTTTGATACGATTATCTTCATAACAACCCTGATAAACAATACCTGCCAATAAAGTGAAATTGCTTCTTTTTAACATGCACTTGTTTAATTTTGTCTCTACACAATCCGTACCAAATACTAGAATATAATCAGAATAAGTGTAGTGAACAGATCATTAAATCTGCATAAAAAACGTGTGATATATAAAGAAAGACTTTACATCAAGGGGCGATGTATTTACATTGAGAATTATGTAACGTACGTTTAGCATAAAAACTTCATTTAAAAAAAACACGTTCAATACTGTATTAAAACGTTTCACACTGTATATATTTCCATCAAAATTATGAGTCTACCAGTGTCGGTTTCGTTTTGTGCAAATGAGTGCACACAAATCAACATATATATACAACAAAATCAACATAGCCATTATTTGGTACAACGCCCTATACCTAAAGGTATTTGACTGAATTATAAAATAGAATATACAATATATACATGTGTTGCTTTATATTTATGATCCAATAATAGCTCCACCCTTGTTCATTACATAACACCCTTGTTCATTCCATAACTTCCACTTGCTCAGGGCCCTGAGCCACTCTTGATTTCATTTAAAGCATACATCAAAACTAACTTATATTTCTATATATGTGCACAAGGATTTATTAAATGTTCTTTTTATTCTGTGTAGTGATTTTATAAACACTTAGTAAACATATATAATTTACTAGTGTATTTTCTTCTTAAATCTATCGTCACTAAATCGTTATAACAAAGTCAGCATATCCGTTAGCACCGGAAAAAATACTTATTGAGAAAAGAAAAGTGTTCAGCATAAACAAATCGCGGGATCTTAATAGATTATATCGGTAAAAAAGAAAAAATAGATAACAAACTGCTTTATTGAGCCTGTGATAGAATATAACTTGTTGTTATTACCATACACTCGCTATAAAGGTAATTACGATCATAAAATTAAAAAGAACAAATGAAGAAAATTCCTTTTTGAAATTAAAATAAAGAATAGCTGATATGTTGCATGGTTATTTCTGATGTATAGATGGCATAATAATTAATAAATATCTTAACCAAACTCTATGTGATAAAAACAGTGTTTTTACCTAGGTCCCGTATTTATTTAGTGGTCGATAAGTAAAGTGCCATTAAGGCCCCGCAGTGATTGTTAAGATTCATCTCCAGTTTGTGAAACTGCAGTGTACTTTGTTTATGTTAATACTCATACAAAGTACAACTTTAAATGAGTGATGAAACATGTGGACTTAGTATGAAGGTATAAAGGTTGAATAGTTGTTCTTATAAATATAAAGGAACATAAAACATTATGAACTCAACATTGACTTATCTACGACATAATTATACATTTCATCAAAACCACCGCATCGTCACAAATGATACTCTAGGCCACGCCATGCTTAAGTATGTTCAAGAAATCAGATCTTTTAATACGAACGTAAATGTAAATATGAAACAACATATATTACCTTTCACCGTTGCGCTAGCCAGGACAAAAACACAGACAAGTTTGTAAAGCGACATTATTTTCCGTTCTTTACGGTCATAAAGATTCAACCGAACTGAATGAGGATGTTAGTCAGCCCGATCAACGACGTTTTATGACGCATGTAACTATAAAACTTTAACCGGTGGTACAATGAGTAATATTTCATTAGACATTAACTATATTAAACGTTTCGTTTTACACCAACGTTTGCTGGCAAGCAATGGTGTTCTGATGGACTGTATCGCATTATGTGAGGATGCCATGTTATATTCCACGAATATATTTTACTATACATCATTTATTCTGTGTTTTCCCATATGTTTGTTCCCAAATGTTTTATGTGACGAGAGTTTCTCACGTGGCTATGTCTATTGAGGTTCGTGATTTCTCTATATAAAGCGAATATAACCATACACATGTGTGTGCAATATTGGGCGCTGTTCTTAATATTAGCTGTTGAATTTAATATTAATGAATACACAGCAATATGTACGCGCATTAAAGGGTAACTGATTGACTAATCATCCCGTTATAACAGATCGATATTATGATTTATAGCATTTGTATAACATACTGTAACTTCCAATACACACTTAAATAAAACACACCGTTATTAGTGTACTTGTTTCTAACAGTGGCATCATGTTATATAAATTAATTCACTAACTAACTTTACTAGAATTTAACGCTGATAATCAGTGTTTTACTTGAATTAATTATCAGATAATATTGAACTGAAAAAACGTGTTATGTCGGTTACTAGTTAGAAAGCAAATGCTCCTTCACTGTAAATGTAATGTCTTTCAGCACACACTAGAATTTGAGTTTATGCACGTACGAAAAACAATGTATTATAACATATGTACTAGTATGTATTTTTTGGAGTCTCCAATTCAATGTTCAGTCTCCATGCTAGTCTTTATGTTTGTAATTGGCCTCCTGCATCACGTGTTACAATTATTGCAAATATAACAATATAATATATTTAAGCAGTTTAATCAAGATATATATATAAAAAGAAGTTTGAAATAAAGTTAATCAGGTATCGTTTTGAAACAGATTAGTGTTGGGTCTGCTGAGAGCTTAAGTGTTTCCTGTCGATCGTGATACACTGTATCTTTATCTCATATTGATCTTTAGATATTGTGGTATTGTATCATCATGAATCATTTAAAACTATTGATAAATGTACAGAAAATGCAAACATAAAACGCCGGTTTCCAAGTTAAGAGCTGAGCTTTTCTTTACCGCATGCGTATTATACTAATATCAGTTTATTTACGTTAATGTAGTTTTAAAACAAAAGCGGATTTGGGTTCATCCGTCTCCTACGAAAATATGTCTAGTTTTTATGTGTGTTTTCATGTGTTTTACGTGTTAAGAACACATAACAAACAGCCAATTTTAGCATAAGAGTACGTACATTATAAAGTGGTCGAAAAGCAACTAATACGTGAGCTTTATTTTGAGTTGCATGTTAGTATATATAACATATATATATATATATGTATATAACGTATATATGTACAGCAAACAAGCAAATATAACTATTGATAATTAAAACATTAGAACATCAATACGACTGCACATAGCGGTACCATTACGTTACCTGTATAAAGCTCGCACAGTAATAAACAAAAAAGTACCCGGTGTAAGACCTATCGTTATATGTAAGTTAATGATCAGATCTAGATCTTACTGGTCTACTTGCATTAAGCTAGATAAACATCTCACCAACGATACATTGTTGTAGTAAAGGGAGATAGCTACGGTATACTGTTTATTGAAACAACATTTGATGGTCTCAATTCGTACTTGACTTAAATCGTTTTAAATGTTCGCTACCAAAATAATCAAATCGCCTCATTTGATTGAGCAAAAAAAAATAAAAAATAAACAAGGCTTGATACATACACCGTACACAAACTTCGATAATAAATATCGCATAACGAAATCGAGTTTAGTATCATAAGGCAATTGCTGTACATTCCAACGTCTTTGCATTCATTCGAACATTCCTTAAAATAGTTGACCATATTTAGTTTTCAGAAGTGTTTTACGGTTTCTCGTTAATAGAATTAGCACACCAAAGGACATTTTTAATAAAAAGGTGTTTGTTTAGTTTAATTTATACGCCAACATGAATGTACACTTACTGAAGATTATGATATAATATGACACGTTGTTGTTAAATAAAATAGCATTTATATGTATTGTATTCCCAATTTAGTGAATGGGATTCTTAACATAAATATGTTTTGGGGAAAATGAAAACATGCATACAATAATCTTTCCGAAGCAACAGCCTATACAACGTTGGAACCACTCATCAGATTACAAGAATACTTATCAATTTAGTATATTCGAAACATGATGGCTAATGCATACAGTCGATCAGGTTTAACACCAACGTTTGCGAATAAGCGACGCCAGTAACAAACATTTTAATACATTGTATATGCAGTCATATAAGTGCCATAACATATCAACCAATTACACGGTGAATGTTACATTGCCATTATGTTCTTATTGGCCGTATCGAATAAGTTTAGTGTATCTTTACATGTTTTTTCTAGTTTAATCAAAATTACATTTCTTCAGCCGTTGCTGTCACGAACGTTTCCCACATGGTTACGTTTCTTGGGTTTCAACGTGTCGCTACATAATACCATTGTAGCCATAAGCCTGTTTGTAAACTATCGGACGCTTGTTTAAAATAAGCTGTTGAAGAATACATTAATATAACAAAAGAAATGGCGCGACAGAGGTCGACGAGTTACCCCACGGCGCATAGATGTTGTATTTAAAGGCAATTTTGGGTGGTCAATGCCTATGTTGGTGGGGCCCTGGGATGGGTAATGTGGACATGGATGCTCGAAATAGACCGTGTTGTCATAAGGGATGTTCAGTATAAATTTGAAGTCAATTGGTGAATAAAATGAAGAAATTATGTTAAAACATAATATTGGCTGGGCGTGGCCAATGTGGGCGGGGCGCCCCATGGTTGGTAATGGGACCATGCCTAGTTGAGATTGACCGTATTGTCATAAGAAAAGTTCAGTATCAATTCGAAGTGAATCGGTGTAGAAATGAAGAAGTGATAGTAAAAGGCAATTTTGGACGGGTGTGACCTGTGTGGAAGAAGCCCTGGGGTGGGTAATGTGAACATGGATGGTCGAGATAGACCATGTTGTCATAAGAGATGTTCAGTATTCATTTGAAGTCAATTGGTGAATAAATGAATAAGTTATGTTAAAACACAATTTTGGGTGGGTGTAGTCTATGTAGGCGGGGCACCCCAGCGTTGGTAATGGGGCCATGCATATATGTAGTTGAGATTGACCGTATCGTCATTAGAAATGTTCAGTTTCAATTTGAAGTAAAACGGTGTAGAAATGAAAAAGTTAAAGTAAAATAACCTAAAAAATGAGTGAAAATCTCTTACCCGGCCCCATCCAAACCCCCATTTCTTTTGACCCAGGGGTCATCTCAAAATCCCAATAGTGCACTGTCGCACATATAATCATAGCTGCCATGTGTTTAAGTTTCAAGGTTCTAGTGCTAATAGTGTAGGATAAGATAATGGCCAGGACGAACGGACGGACGGACAAACAGCGGAGATAACCACATAATTCCCCCGCTCCAGTTCGTAGCGTGAGGAAAATCAATGACAAATAAGAATCAAAGTACTGACAGTTCTGGTGTGACGATTCTTTTGAAGAGGATAGATATAAAAGCATCAATTAAAGTTTATCTACATCACCACAATTGTGTATGTGGGTACGAACATTTTGGGTACGAACACAAATGTGGGTACGAAAATTTTGGTACGAAAGAATTATGCCAAAACAATAATTTGGGTACGAAAAACATTTGGGTACGAACAAAAATGTGAGTACGAATAAAATGGGTACCAAACAAATTGGGGTACTATAAAAAAATGAGTACGAAACACAATTTGGGTACGAAGACAAATTTGGGTGCGAAGAAAATTAGGTTGGACAAATAATGGGTACGAAAAAATGTGATTACGAAACAAAATGGACCCGTGGACCTCTCGATGAATTTGAAAGAAGACGGGAAACAAGCTGCCTTTTCCTTTATCACTGGCCCTGGGGTGGGTAATGTGGACATGGGTGGTCGAGAGACCGTGTTGTCATAAGAGATGTGCAGTATTAATTTGAAGTAAATTGGTGAATAAATGAAGAAGTTATGTTAAAACAAAATTTTGGGTGGGCGTGGTCGGCCACTATCTCCTCCTACACTATTAGCACTAGCACCTTTGAAATTGCACACATGGTAGCTATAAGCATATGTGCGACGGTGCACTATTTGGAATTTTGATCTGAACCCTGGGACAAAAGTTAGTAGCAAGTGCGTCGAATGTTATTAAGAAAATGAGTGAACATGTCCTCATTTTAACCCATTTTACCCCCATGACTTTTGACCCATAAAGTATGTGTGTGAATATTCTTCATGCAGTTTGCAAAGGTTACAAAATATCCGGTTAACTTTTAGACATTTATGGCTTCGTACGTACACGTTAGGTTCTTTAGTAGTATAGTATAAACTGGTGTGGTAATTTGCTCAGCGTAAAAAGGCTATTTAATGCGAATTGTTGATGCAATGACCAGGTTCAAACTACTTTGTCATATAACGCACATCGCACATATACGAACTTTGTCAGAATATAATCGAAATTAATTGTGTAAATTCTGTGTAATTTCACGCATCCACTTAAAAAATCATATCATGCAATTATCAATGAGGTAAGAATTCATTAACCATTTGTGAAAGGAACATTAAAGGTGTTTACATCTGACGCAAAAAGCAAGTTTTGTTTATTGTGGCGAATGCATGCTATATGTTTAAGTGAGCGCCTAATTTATATGTTGACAATGCGTGCGATTTCTGTAATAATGCCATTTGATAAATAATGTTCAACGTATTTATTAATACATAATAAACCGGAAATGATTTTTGTAAGATAAGCCTTCGGCTATGCTTAGATGTGCCTCAAAACATACGATCCGATCATTAGCGCTACTTAAAGAGAAAAATGTTAAAACATGATGGTATGCTCGTTCAATTTTGTATTCATATTTACTATTTAGGTATTACACTAACATCGGCGTTTACGTATGATAATAAACAGAACAGAAAGTTTCATCATACAAATTGAAAAAATCCAGTTCATCGTTATACATACAAAACTGACAATATATAAGCAATAAGCACATTCATAGTAACACGAAAGTGACCAACATTGTATATAATAAGGCGCTAATAATGCACAATGGCATTTAATATATTACTCCACTTTTGAATTTAATACATCAGTTCTTATTTTAAAAGCAGTTTAGAATATATAGCGATTTAGGACCTTGGTTTTAGTATTTGATAACAAAAGAATATCGGTATAAAGAGGAAATATAAATTCAAAATGATACTCGTCTTTGATATCATTTGAGTTACATATATTACATTTAAGTTATTTTATGAATATTTATAATGCAAATACAAACGAAGCAATCAATGTATTTACCATGTGCTGATACTCCTAAGCACTGTGTATTAATGGACGATATATCGAGCACCACGTTCACAGTTACTACCCCTACTCCGTTGTACTGTGCATGCACATAATTAAAATCCCCATGTATGATACCGCGTTAAAATGTAGAATAGAGCCCGTTACTGATGCATAATGTAGTGTTATTGACAGAGAATGTTACTGCATTAGCAATAATGGTTGAAGATTCAATATCTGAGGTGTGGGACATTTAAATTATATCGAACCCGGAAAAATCCTAGTGCAGTAATACAAATGTAACATATCACCATGGGCGCAACGGTAACTTTTACTAAACATTTGCTTTCTGTTATAGTACATACAGTCTTATGAGTAACGTCTACTATCAGTGTAATACTATAATATAAATATATTCACTTATTTAGATGGTATAATTGATAAGAAGTATTTCATTTCAATTCGTATTTTACGTCCGTTATTGTTGAATAACACTATAGGCATACAAGTTCATTGAACATTTTAACTCGTGCATTGTTGTGACTGCCCTATTTCATCAAGTTGTACAAGCATTCCGAAGAGTGAGGTGGTATAAATGTGCATCATTTAGAGCTCGTTATATACATGAGACGCAGTTTAAGATGAAGTTGTTCAAGTGGGATTTAATAACAGATGAGTTGTGTAAAACATGATAATATTCACAAGTATGACGTCACATCGAAATACACAGCGTTCTTAAAATGTATCGTTTGAGTTCGTGTATGATATGAACCCGACACAAAACATAAAAAGTTTAAACGTTCAGAACATGTACTTCATTGATTTAGTCATGTAAAATGATGTATTAAAACACGTATATACGAGGTGAGTTGCAAATTAATGGGGACAAAGGAGCAAGCAATGACTTAAGTGAATTTACCTGAATTGAAATATATCCACTAATGAATACACTTGTTTTCCATGCATAAGCCGACCGAGGGTCCTTTGTCATAACACGTGCAGCACTTGAATGAGTTACATTATATAAGCCATTTTGATTTATGAGCTGTATCAACTCCTATTAATACTTCCCCGAATGCAAATCATGTGAACGAGCCAATGTGTATATCGATTTGCATGTTTTCGGTAAAAAATCGTATGATAAAACAACGGCAATATACAACTGTGTCGCGCGATCAACTAAAAGTTAAACTTTTAAAAACATAGTAACTTGTGAACTTGCTTGAATGGATCAGTTTCTTTTCCACATAAGCATATTTAATAAAAAGGGGAATATGGGGTCCTCGATGTCCTATGGACACATGCATACGGATGTTATATGTTAAGATTAAATAATAAAAATACACACTTAAACTGAAACATACAAACACGAAACACAAGGACCAAAGCAACCTAAATATGTATAATTACATGTTTGTTGCATTTAATTTTGCTTGTGTATAGTTACGCAAAATACTTTTAAGCATATAGTTGTATGTGTTAAGTATACGAAATAAGTAAGTAAAAAATCCAGCAATTAAATGTTCATCACACAAAGCGTGTTTAATCCTTCACATAGCTGTACCAGTGTGTTACCTGTATATAGAACGCACAGTTAAAACACATATTGGCTGGCGAATTACCTTTAGTTATTTTAAGATTAATGATCGGTTTATATACAGTTTTGTTTCGTTTGGATTGAAATGCTGCAGTTATTAAACGCAAATAGATATTAAATATCTAATTAAGGAAGTTAAACCCTACCAATCTTCCATAGGCCTTGTGTAAATGTTAGACTCATATTTGATTAACTGTATTTAAAAGCCGAAATACATGTTGTCATTTAATTAATACGGCTTAGTTAATTAACATTTACAAAAACACTACTGTTAAGCAAGATGAACTGCCTAAGTCGGATAAGCTGTTGTTGTAAGGGGAGATAGCTACAACATGTTGATCCTTGAAGCAACATTTCTGGTTTGAATTCGAAATGACTGATGCTTTGTTCAAAAAACAAACAAACAAACGATCGCTGTTGTTGAATGTGTTAACAACAATGACTAAACCTGGCTTGACATGCAAATCGTGATCACAAATAACGGCATGGAACAATATTTATTCAGAAGAAGTTTGGCCCGTTCTAACGATAATGATATGTATCTACATGCATGCTGATTAAAATTAGACTATGAAATAGTTTAGCATGTTTAAACATTATATAGTGGCATTACTTCGGGCATTCCAACCTAAGTAAATCGGATTCTTTACATAACGTGTTCTTGTAAATATGAACACACGCGTACATGAAAGTTTCGGAACAGACTGGAGATACAAAGCAGGACACACTCATCAGATTACAAGAAGAGTGCAAACAAACTTCGTTAGAAAAAATATTATTAACGAATCATATTTCAATCTTCATTTATAGCATTACTAGGTTGAACAGTATATTGATATGTTTGCATTTTTTTCTCAAGAATATGTAGTTAACGAATAAAATTGTATGGTTTCCGTTATGTATCACATATGTTAATTACTTTCTATTCAAGAAGTCATATTTGGCATTTTTCTAGGAAACCTTGTTATAATAGTATTCGGAATTGCTGTTGTCATTTGATTCAATTAAAATATCCTGGTCACTTTCTATATTATAAAAGCGAGGGTTGTTGTCGGCAGAATTGATATATATGTCGAATACAGAATAGTGTGTATTGCTTTGATCTCTGCAAAACAGTTCTTCATATGGTTGCTCTGGTCCATTCACACACGTCTGAGTGCCAATATTTGAAGTCGAGACCGTATTTAAAAATGGTTATACTTTTCTGAAAACAAAACTTGTCTATAATTGTACGCAATAATTCAATAAAACTATACGACAGTATTTACCTTTTGGCCTTACATCACCCATTTGTGGCGAGGTTGTTATTCATTTCTTATAAAGCGAATCTATCATATACTTGTCATGTCTTAAAATAGTGGCCGTTCATGATTATTCCTGGTCATATTCATAGGTTATTTCATTTAAATGAACAGCTAAGCTATTTTACATTGATATGGGATGATATAATGATACTGATTGCACAAAACTCTTTTTGTAATACAATGATGACATCTACTGCTCCGACATCGCACAGTAAACAAACTGCCAAACCGATACCTATGCCTTCAGCTGGAAATAAGGTTTAACGTTCAATAACTTAAGTGAAGTCAACCTCTATGTATATAACACTTATATTAAAGTCATGCAATACTCTCTTAGCCCAAAGATTGTTTCAATGGTATTGCTATAAATACCAATTCCATTTTGGTAACTGTATGACTATATAAGTATGTATTGCCAATATAAGTAAGATACTGATCTTAAAGGTCAATATAGTTCAATGTTGTTAATATAAATACACATGTTTTCTCTCATTGTATTCGATTACATTGGCTGAACATGTCTAAAGCATATTCATCGGTATCTTTGTTCTCTAAGAACGATGTTCATACACGGACACAACTTTAAGTTTAGTATTGGTGTCAATCCCGTTATGTATTGTGATACTCAGTACAGTTAACGATTATCAGTTCAATTTATTAGAGCTGTTTATTTTTAACAAAACCTGTCGTACTATACTTTGGCTCTGGTTTGAGAGGATTCTTAGAGGTGAAAGGTGTTTTCGAAGTACCTTCGAGGCATGCAGTTGGAAACATGCTAGGAAGGAACTTTTCCTGGTGATATGTTGAGGGGTACTACTTCCAGGACTAACAACAGCAGGGGTTAAACCATTTGAGGATAACTATCAGAAGTGGACCCTTAATTGGTTGATGGCATCGGCGTAATTTAACGCGTTGTGCTTATTGTAGAAAACGTTTCACTTCCTGTAAGTATAATGTAAGTCATTGCATAGATATCGGGTAGACGTTTCTTTAACACTCTGTGTGTATTTGATTTGTTTCCAATATCTGGGAGCTTCAGCCAAATTTCTGCAGCACGTTCAATTTGGCTCACACAGAGGATATCCACAGACTTCGAGTGACCAACGATTTTTCAAAAAGGGGGAGCTATAGGAGAGCGAGCGAGGAGAGAGAGAGCGAGCGAGCGAGCGAGCTAGAGATCGAGATCGGCGAGAGAGAGAGCGAGTAGAGCGAGCGATCTGAGCGAGCGAGCGAGCGAGCAGCGAGCGAGCGAGCGAGCGAGCGAGCGAGCGAGATAGTATCGAGCGAGCCAGCCAGCCAGCCAGCCAGCCGAGCAGCCAGCCAGCCAGCCAGCCAGCCAGCCAGCCAGCCAGCCAGCCAGCCAGCAGCCAGCCAGCCAGCCTAGCAGCCAAGCCAGCCAGCCAGCCAGCCAGGCCAGCCAGCCACGACCAGCCAGCCAGCCAGCCAGCCAGCCAGCAGCCAGCCAGCAGCCAGCAGCCAGCCAAGCCAGCCAGCAGCCAGCAGCCAGCCAGCCAGCCAGCGCAGCCAGCCAGCCAGCCAGCGAGCGAGCGAGCGAGGGAGCGAGCGAGCGAGCGAGCGAGGAGCGAGCGAGGCGAGCGAGCGAGAGCGAGAGAGCCAGCCAGCCAGCCAGCCAGCAGCCAGCCAGCAGCCAGCCAAGCCAGCCAGCCAGCAGCCAGCCAGCCAGCCAGCCAGCCAGCCAGCCATCCAGCAGCCAGCCAGAGCCAGCGATCAGCCAGCCAGCCAGCCAGCCAGCCAGCCAGCGAGCGAGCGAGCGAGGCGAGCGAGCGAGCGAGCGAGCGAGCGAGCGAGCGAGCGAGCGAGCGAGCGAGAGGAGCGAGCTAGCGAGCGAGCGAGCGAGCGAGCGAGCGAGCGAGCGACAGGGAGCGAGCGAGCGAGCGAGCGAGCGAGCGAGATCGAGCGAGCGAGCGAGCGAGCGAGCGAGAGAGCGAGGGAGCAGCCAGAGCCAACCAGAGAGAGCGAGCGAGAGCGAGAGAGAGAGAGAGCGCGCGAGAGAGCGAGCGAGCGCGGCGAGCGAGAGCGCAGCGAGCGAGCGCGAGAGCGCGCGAGAGCGAGGGAGCGAGCGAGCGAGCGAGCGCGCGAGCGAGCGAGCGCGCGAGCTCGCGCGCGCGCGCGCGAGCGCGCGAGCGCGCGCGCGCGCGCGCGCGCGCGCGCGCGCGCTCGCGCTCGCGCGAGAGAGCGAGAGCGAGAGCGGAGAGAGAGAGGCGCTCGCGAGGCGAGAGAGAGCGCGCGCGCGAGCGCTCGCGCGCTCGCGAGAGCGAGCGAGAGAGAGAGAGAGAGAGAGAGAGAGAGAGAGACGAGAGCGACGACGGCTACGACGACGACTACAACAACTTCTACGACGACGACGACGAAGACGACGACTACGGCTACGACGACGAAGACGACTACGACGACGACGACGACGACAAGACGACGACGACTAGGACGACGACAACGACGACTACGACGGGGACGACGACGACGACGACGACGACGACTACTTCGATTCGACTGACGAACGACTACACGCGACTACTACTACTACTACTACTACTAGACTACTACTACTACTACTACTTACTACTACTAGACTACTACTGACTACCACTACAACTCATACTACTACGTACTACTACTACGTACTTGCTGCTGCTACTTACTACAACTATTACTTCTACTACTACTAATACTTCTTCCGCCACTACTGCCTCTACTAGTACCGCTAATAATAACGTTACTACTACCGCTACTAAAACCGCTACTTCACACCTACCGCTGATACCGCTGCTTTTCGCGGCTGCCGCTGCTTTCGCGGCTGCCGCTGATGATAATTATTATGATAGTTATCATTTACAGCGTCATTTGACTTTGATAAACATAAACTTTATTATTCAAAATGTGTTGTCAAAAACATAAAAATATGTTAAAACTATGATTTGCATTGTTTTAATAAAGGCGCAATGTCGAAACGTTAATAAAAGAAGTAGAATCAGAGAAATAATATTATCAATAATAATAATACTAATCCTACTTTATATTATAATAATAATAATTAAAATAATAATGATAATGATTATAAAAGAGAAAACAATAATAATACGAATAATACTTGTTTTTGCGTTTATACATTTTTTTATCCGACTTAAGAAATTGTAAAAATTTCCCATGGGAAAAATCCTACTGGAAACAAAATTCACATTGGAAAAGAAATTCATTGGAAAAATATCATGGGTAAAAATTCCATCTACTTTGGCCAACAGAGCATGGTCTGGTTGGAACAATGACATGTCATGTACCAGCAATATCAGTCTCTCATTATGACAGCGTGTGTTTCCGAACAATTGCTGGATGCTTTTTTAGAGGAATAAATGATAATACAGTATATGTTACAAGATATATATATACAATTACACAATAATAACAATAAAATAAAATATAATATGATATATAACCTGATGATTTAAGAGAAGGACTGCATAAAATAGCCAAATAAGCAATGATACTATTTTTAACAAATCAAGTAAAACCCTTAGTTTAGAGTTTGTTTTCATTGAGAATTAAAACAAATATTGGTAGCAATCTAATAAGTAACGCTTACATAAAAACATACTGACGAATCAGGTAGAATGTTGATAACTGCATAGCTCAAACTTTCATTAAGAAAAAAAACAACAACAAACAAATACAACCGTTGTTGTCTGGTGATTAGGTCTTTATCGTCAGATTTTATATGATAAACAATATATTTCAACAAATATTTTTTCCAGTTTTAATAACAAGTATCTTTCCACTTGTTCCTAGATCCGCAGCATGTAAGGAAATATGAAAAAAACTTTTTGCTTCAGAAGCTTAAGATGTGCGTAATTGTTTTCTAAAGCAAAGTGTATGTGATTGTTTAAGACCAATTGTCACTCTAAAATCAGCAAGGACGCATGTAGTCATTTAAAAAACGATATATATTTCTTTTGACTCTAGAAAAACTATATCAATTCATATAAATATATTATATTGAAACTATTTAAGAACTTATTGTGTGATAATAGTTGTTTATAGCTGCATATGGAGTGATAGTTTTGTAACATGAAACTAAAACATAAAACAGAACTATCGGTTTGAAAACTGTTGTAATTTGTCAGTCACTATTAACAAAATGTCATTTTGAACTTGCCTTTCAAGCCAGCATATGGGACAAAGATCCGTAAAATTATAAAAGAATTTAAAAGTCTCTAGAATGTAAGTTCCTTTAGAAGGCCAGTATTTTAAGTAAATACTTTGTCACACACTGTATATCATAATTGCACTGTTACGATATATGCTAGTGGCAGTTGAAGATAATTCTTATTCCGGTATTCTGATTAGACTTTTCTTCTGATAACTCGTGTACATTATTATTCGCTTTTCTGCTCCAGTCATTCTTTCTCATAACAAAAAACAAAGTTGTTCAATGTATATTTTCCATTACGGCTATTCACGCGCCCAAGAGCAATTAAGATGCTAATTGCCTACGCAAAGAATCAAAACTCATCTAAGATTTATGTCCGGTGAATTTTCCCTTTGAGCACATGTTAGCAAGTATTCATAGTATACGTAATTTCCATTTTACAAACGTGTGCATGCACTGCAATGTGTCGAGTTTTATCTCGACTCAACTTAGAAAATATCACGATGCTTAATAATTCAATTTCACTAAAAATAACATAACACTTATAAAACTGAACTTGAATCTCTATCTAGATAATTGTTTCAATACTCATTTATAACGATCTTACAAACTGTTTTTTATTAAAAACCTTTAGTTTATGTTCTAATTACTCGAAAAGCAATTGCCTTGTACACACATGCAATCTGTTTTTTATTTCTTATGTTTAATTATTTTATTTTTTCATAAGAATACAAGCTTACTTAAAAAGCTCTGAAACGGCTTGATAAAAGCAAACTTATTTGCAAACACTGACTGCATATATGTTTTAATGAGCTATAATATAGCAATTAAAACTCAATGTCTCCTTAAGGGTCTTGAACAGCTTTCAAGCGAGCATGTGTTACTTTATTAATGGTTTCTCTTAGCAAATAGCTTGATACGAAGTGTTCGTTTGTTCTTACTATTTACCCGCAAAACCGGACTTTACAACTAATACTGGATATAATTATATTACTAAAGTAATGAGTTAACGAATTAATAAATGATTGAATTAATGAGTTAATGAATTAATGAATTAATGAATAAATGAATAAATGAATTAGTTAATTAATTAATAAATTAATGAACTTCGTTATTTATTTACATTTATTTATTTAATTTTTGTTTTATTCCTACTGTATTTATTTATCTATTTATTTATTCATTGTATATATTTCTAAAAGCCCTAGGAATTCTTCTTTATAAAATAAATATAGCTAAATATATATTTATTATTTCTGTTTTATGTACTTATTTATTAATTGTATATATTTTTTCTGTTTTATGTATTTATCTATTTTCTTATTTATTTATTTATTACAATTGTAAGTTTTTAATGTATTTATATGTTCCCATTTTTGATTATTGTATGTTCATGTTTGAAGATTATATCAGATATAAATAGAACGGAACGAGTTGATAAATGCTATAATCATGCGACTCAACCAAAACGAGGCTTTGAGCTTAATGATAAGAAATTAAATGTAACGATATGAACAAGAGTGTCTAAAGCCGTCGGATCGTGTCAGGTGACAAGTTTATATTGTCCTACAAATGAGGAAGTTAAATGTAAGTTGTAGTTTCAAGTGATTAAATCTCTTACGGCGTTACATCTATGTTTGTTTTAGATAAATTGTTAAGACATTAAGCGGAAACTATACTTAGGAAATTTAAACTGATTGTGTTATATACACTTATTTTATTATAAGAAACGTTTAAATATAAGAGTTAAACCTTAACATTGCTAAAAATAAATTATATCACAACCAAACATATCAGGTAGTATAAAACATAATTAAATTTGATAATAAGATAAAATGTATGACCAACTTAATATAAGGGATACTATGTTACTTCGTAAACGAACCCATCCCATATGTGTGTGCCGACCATCAACTCTACTTTATTGTGTTTATTCAGGTCGAGTTTCCAAAATGTGGTATGCATGTCGATCATATGTACACATATTACAAAAAGTAATATATTTCAAAAATGTAAGGAAGAATCACGTTATTGAGTTCCGTTATAAGATTTAGGAATATCGTGTGTATAGTAAATAGGTAACGAAACAAAACGTTTATCCAACCTACTGTCATATATATTTTGACGATGCTAGATTAAACAAAAACTATTGGCCGTATACATTTGAAACAATAAGGACCGGTCCAATAGAGTAAAACCAAAAATATCTGTATGCATATAACCGGCCTGTACATTATCAGTGAAATATTCAACTAGCTCCACATGGCGGAAGCAGACAACGACGTTTCAATATAGGTGACTGTTATTGTCTTTTACATGTTGTAAGCATAAATTCAATCCGAAATTTAAATTAACATTTAATATACACCGTTTATGAGTCCACAAATTAATGAAATTCAAGTTGAATTAAGAAACAAAATAACGAAGATAGCTTTTAAAACAAAACAAGTTTGCATCAATCATAATACACACATATTAATCAAACGAAGACACTGACTTAAAATGTTACAACTATGTAAAAACGTGATTGTTCAAGCGGTTTAGGATAACCGGAACATAAATCTTCGCGATCATACAGGTTAAAGTGAGTATATACAATCTAATTACATTTGTTTAAAGATAGAACGCTGATGAATACTAGAATACAAGTTCAGAATAAGTAGTACCATAAAATAAAGTCTTATAAAATTACAAATATGTATTTGGTGTCAGCAGAAAACTACATACTGTACACATCCCATGTACACTATTCAGAAAACCCAATTAGTATGTGCAGATTTGTTAGTACAACATATATACATAATTTTGGCAGTAGAACACATACGAATTGTTATCGGTACCGGTGTAAATATGTTCGTTATACATTCAATTGATCTAAACAATATTTGGTTAATTTTGCCGAATAAAGATTGGTAATTGAGCTTAGATAACAATCCTCGTTAAAACTCTTTTTTTAAGATTGCGATTATACAACGTTGATATAAAACTCGTATAAACTCGATATAATATTAATAATGGTAATCAAACTATGTAAAACAAACAATACAGGCGACCATAGAGGTGCCTCCTTGCGTTAAATTGACAAAACAGTAAGTCCAGTCCACAGATGTTTCAAGAACCGCAGCAAACGACACAAATAAAAGCGTACTCTTCTTAATAATATAATCACATTAAATAAGATCTTAATTTAAATGATGTCAGTATTTTTTTGCATTTAAACATGATACTTTTTTATTTTTCCATGAACATAGAGCCAAATAACCGTCGTAATACCACTTAAAAAGCTGAAATAATTCCAGAGAACCAATGTAAATACAATCTTGTTTGATTCGAACTTATGTTCGCATTAATGATATTGGTCAAACCCTATGCATCCCAACTCTAAATCGTTGTTTGTTAGCCGATAAGCTAGGAATAATTGAAAGGAAGGTCGACGTGGCGTAGTGGATATAATGTCCGCTTAGGTACCGGGAGGTCACGGGTTCAATCCCCAATTTGAGAGCGTTCTTTAAACCTCTATAAAGACACCAAGATCTTGCTCTATCCAGGGAACTGACTCGAGAGCTTTCAATAAACCAAAACTTTGTCGCAATCGAGCTAGGTTTAAAGTAAATCGAAAACAAATCTTAAATAATAATAATGCATTTTTCGGTAACAAATTGCTGGTCTGCATTTTTCTGAATTTCAGCTACTGTAGTTAATTGGTCTATAAACCAACGGCAAATACAACGAGATATGGCTGCTGATAAAAAATACCATTATTGACAACATGGCTTCGGATAAACCAGAATTAACGCTAACATTTTTAAGGTAAATTGTTTCGCGGTAATACCATAATTGCAATATTAAGAGTGTTACCATCTTCTTGCTTTATACGATACAGACCAACATATACAACCCAACACTTAATATAAAATCTCATATTGCTGCTGTCAAAATATTTCGTTAGTCCTACACTTGCCTTGCAGTCACTCTCTGCAAAAAAAATCATTGTGTTGTTTGAACCTCTTGCTGTTACACTGAAGGCATCACTCATATCTGGATGACCGTGTGTAGTCATGTGACGTGAACGAAAGCGTAAAGGTCAAAGAAAGATCATACAGAGGTGTACGCGAGTCTTGCCCACTGTACGTAATTATGTTATGAACTGTTGCTGCAACATTAAAACAAGGCAAAAATGTTCCTAAATTGTTATTAGAGAGCTGCCATAATTAAGTCATTTTCTTGGAAAAACTTGGTTTAAGGTCTGTATGTAAAGTGTCGACCCAGATTAGTACACAAAGGCTTATCAGGGACGACACTTTCCTCTCTTATAGCATTTTTCGTTTTAAGGAAGTCTCTTTTCAAAACAAAAATTCAGGAATCATATAAAAAAAAATTAAGTAAAGCTAACAATCAAAATTTTAGTTTTTATGACAGCAAATAAACAACGCTCTTGAAGTTTGACGTTACGGCATAAGCACAAAAGGGCTCTAAATCAAAATTAATGAAGGTTGATTTTGTCGATAAACAATGTTATTGCGAAAATAAATCCTCTCCATCTTCACTCCGGAAATAAAACTGAAGGTTCTTATTCGTTCATAAAGTGTTATTCAATTCAACACTTTATGTACGGAAGATACAAGTTTACTAGGAAGAAAATAATCAACGAAGCAATGGAATATTACGAGCGTATTTAACAATCATTCTGGAGTTAATATTTGTATTTGTAAACACTTGCTATAGAAGAATGGACATTGTCTACGATATGCCTGGGGTTTCGAAGTCTGGGTTTAATAGCCTGCGACCGCTATGTAAAGCAGCGTATAAAGGATTCCTACTGGCTTTTATTATCGGAGTTTTAGGTAAGTCAAATTGCATTATTGTTCAAAAATAAAGAAAATTCCTTAAAATAAATATGTGTTAGAATATACAATTTGTGACACTTAAAGGTTAGGGGAATATGTTAACAAATCCCTTTATTGCGATATAGAAACAATTTCGATCGCATTATAATTTCATATTAATCACAAAGAAGTGTTCATATCTTCATGTTGAAATATTTTATTTTTTTTCTATGCCGGCGTAACATTTGAGCTTGGGTCTATTTAACGCTTTTTTGTTTTGTTGATTTGGATTGTTGATTATCCATAAATAAACCGATATTTTAAACAGTTTTCTTATTCAATAGTTTTATTTCACCCGTTTGAACGCATTTATTTTCAGAACATGTGACTTTCTTTTAATTGTCATGTTGCCCGGATGTGAGCAAGTGCTGTTATTAAGAGTTGTCCGATTTTATTTATGATATCATTTATTTAACATATTTTATACTAATTAATGGTTGCATCACTTTCATTAAAACTGAAAATTTTCTTTGTGTCGGTATTCACTTTCGCACTTGTTCATTAGCTTGTTTTTTGTCTTTCCAAAATTATTAAGTATCCTTAAAGAATGTAACGTTTATCACATATTTCAATTTTTTAAATGCCTTCGTGTTAGTGTTTACATATTATGACATGCACATTAAAGTGAAATATTTGACAGTTTATTGATTGATTATATTGCTATAGGAGTATATTGTAGCTTAGTTATGTAAAAACAAGTGTGGTATCGATTCAAAATTTGAAATGCCTCGGCGGGAGTATTTCGTCAAGCTTTACTTTGCGGGGGTCCATTTGTACAGTCGACCGCATATACTCGCAGGCATTGTTCGCTTTATTCTTCCAAGTAGGACCAATAGTAAGGTTCTGGCGTTGGTACGTAAATTGCTTCCGATTAATCATTTTTATTAATATTGTGGCTATGTTACCTGTATTCCAAGTCAAAACGAACCATTGCATATGTGATTCGATAACACATTAATGGCTATCAATTGGTCCGCTTCCAGACTGATATGACTGAGCACGGTCGTTAATGAAGACTTAATTCCGGATTTTCGTAATTCCGTCTTGACAGAGTTTTCGTTCGTGCGGGACGCTTTTATACCTACTTCCGGTTTAAATATAAACAATTTGAAAATACTACTGCTGCATAATTTAATGTCACAAATTTAGCAGTGGAGTCAGTACATTTTCTGAAAAAAAAATTAATAAAGGACGAATATGTTAGATAACGCTGGGTTAGATAAAATAACCGGAAGAATTAGATTCCAACGTTTTACACACATTTTTGTTCCGACCACGTCTTAGACAATATCGTGCCTAACTCTGTCGACCGTAAGAATCTTCAAAATGAGAATTTACGTCATCGAAAGTTTTACAACAGCATGAAACAAGCAGCGTTAATGTGTACAGCCCCTCCAGAACTTTAAAAAAGTGTCTGTCATATATCATGATGAATTATAACATGAATAGGAACAAACAATTGTTATTTCAACAAATAAATATCTTGTTTGGAAGGAGGATATACCAACCTGCAATTATTTTGATATTGTCATATACTTGTGTTACCCACTTACAGTAAACAATGTTACATTAGTAAAGGAGTGATTTGTTGAATAAAAATATAGCTGATAATATTGTAGTCAATCAGAAAGCTTCCAACAGCCTAGCTGATGAGCTAGCTGCTTAATGACGCGGTTAAAACGTTTCTGGTTACCACTTGGACGACCCTGGTTCAATCCCCGGTTGAAGCACAGGAATTTTCAATTTACTATTATTAACAATTTACATGATAATTCGATATGGACTTATTGCTATTTCATTAATAAAATCGTGTTAATTAGACTCTTAAAAGGTGTAAATTCAAATTATGGTTACAAATCAATCTTATATATTGACAAACACCAAGTGAAATCCTTGCAATATTCTAATTCGACTCATTCCTTATAGTCTCCAATCTTTAATGACATGGGGAGTATATGGAATGACTAATGATTAGCTTTTTATAGAGGATGACCTAATGTATTTCAATTTTAATTTGCAATCTGCAATCGCTTAAAATTGGGACGGTTAAAATCTGCATTTGTGTAAGGGTTTACAGCATTTTGCAAGAATATAAAATACAAAGAACTGTTTTAATGTGTGCAAAGTTTTTTTTCTCTATAGAAAATTACATGCATACAAGAATTGCATATAGCAATATAAATTCCATATATTAGTCTGGCATTTTATATACAGAGTATTCATGTACAGCTTCATGATTACAACATAATATAATTATCTGCATATATTATTGTACAATTTTTATATTATTTGTATTTTAATAATCGTAAAATAACCTACCTTTTACATACACACAATTAAGTTTTGAATACAAATTTGTATTAGAGCATTTATCAATAACATGTTACACTTAAGAAAAGTAATTAGAGCATGCGGAATTAAATTGTGTAAAATAAACTTATAATGCAGATTTCACACAAAACTTTTTAAATAAATAATATTAATATTATGATCATCAGTAAGTATTTTAACAAACGGACCAGATCCACATTTCTTTCTTCTGCTTTAAAGGCGCCATTTGCACGTTTTTGTAATTGACAAAATAAAAAAAAATGTTCAGATTCGCAAATTCTCGATGTAATTATGATACTTGTGAGGAAACAGTAATACTGAACATATACCATTATATAAAAAATATCCATTATATGCATCTTTTGACCATTTAAAAACCAGAAATTTATAAAGCGTTGCAACGCGAAACGATTGCATAATTTGGAGAGTTATGCTGTTGTCGTTATATTTGTTGATGCTACGAGGATTGCTTAAATAAAGTATAAAGAATAAAATACATTACTCAGTGTATGAGCACGGATTGCCGAGTGATCTAAGCGAAATTCTTCGAGCCCCGTTGAAGGTTACCTTTTTCTTTCTTTAATTATATACTTTTTTTTCTGGAGCTTTTAATATCCAATGTTTACATTTATCAATATAACGCATTTTAATATCAAACTTCAATACAAGCCAAATTCTGTGAAAAGGCCCCTTAATTGTATTTTGTATATTTCAAACGTGTGTTTTCATACTATTTACCAAATCCATACTGTGTAGGACTAATTAATTTCCTCTGACAATAAAAAACATTACGTTAAATCTCTAGTCGCACTTTATGGATATCATTCATTTGTTATAACCTGACATTTAATATGAAAATGTGTGCTTGGTATACTTCTACGAATTACTCTCAACAACCAAATTTAATAATTTTGGCGGTAAATGGGGTGGTACAGAAAGAAATGCATAGTAATTTCTACTTCATTATTACAACAATGCTACATAGATAATTGGCAATAATGTTCATTTTGAAAATAAGACATCACTAGATTTCGTGAACTATTCTGTACTGGCGCCATCTGATATATTTCTTTAGTAAGATTTAACAAGAGTGCATGAACATTTTCCAGTCAATATTTAGGAATTCTGCGTTCCATTGTGTAATACTTACTGGAATGTCACAGTGTTGAATTAATTTTAATAAGTATTTTTATTCTTTAGGCTTTGTTAATATTGTGTTTATGTAAGTTGGATATCTAGGTCAATGAGGAATTTTTGTCAAAATTAGATATGTCTTCAAAATTTGCAATACTTTTATGTATTATGTAATTATCCTTGGTTCAATAGAACATTTAGTTTGTTCTCATGTCTATCCAAAGATTCGTTCAAAATATAACAATTTCTTTAATAATAATATGTCTCACAAAATTAATACCACTTTCCTATAGACTTGTAATCCAACTATTGCTAATGTTAATTTTAAAATTATAATTATAAAATAGAGGAATATCCAGAATATAATCACAATTTATTATTGGACACTTTTCACTGTACAATATATACGTTTTCAAGATGTTGAGCTAAATTTAATTGTTCAAGTGTAAAACATATATTTTCTGCAAACATTTGACCATTATTAAAATATGTATTAAAATTCATTAATGATGTTGAATAATATTTTCCACGCCTTACACTTATCTCTTAAGCTATGTTATATTCATGTTTTTTTCAAAAGAACATAGGTCTATCCTATTTAACCCACCTATGTTACATTCATTACAAATTACAGTTGAAAGTAGTATAAAAATTCCCCATTAACATCACTGTTTTCAAGTCTTATATACATAAAAATAACATTACTATGAGCTCATGACAATGGTAATTCATATTTTAACAAAGATAACTTTTTCAATTTTGAACAAATATCCATGTTTTGGTTGCTTATTAAAAAAAGTGAAATTAATGATACCTCCCCCAGATTTGCAATAATAAATTTAGATGTAATACATTATTCAATTTAAATACAATACAATTACGATTCTCTAACAAGCTACACTGTATATATGAAAAACAAACATTAAGGAGACACTCAGTCTAATAATTCATACAAAAAAATGCAAGCACATAAGATTTACTTGCTTTAATCATTAACAGGTAATTGCCTTAAGATTTACCGACTTGAAATGAAATCAGAATAAACACAATCATTACTGACTATAAATCATGAAATACCTAACAGCATAGGAAAAAATGTTGGGTACCAATTGAATAATAAAACAGGCACAGTTTTCAAAGCAGACAGTTATTATCAGAGTCTCTAAACGTTTACTGATGAACAATTGAGGGTCGCATAATCATATAACGAGGCAGAATTAAAATACAAAATATATACTAATTTATATCGTTGCATGCGTAAATTTAAATTAAATTATCAGTAAATAATATGATTACAGCGAGCTAATGTGCAGAACGGGTTTTCGTTTGATTTGTTTACTTTTTTACCCGATACCGTCCCGAAACGAACAGCAACTCTTCTTCGCCTAAGTGACGAAAAGATCCTACTACTGCGGATATGTAAGGTTACTAGTTTAGTTTAAGATGTTAGTGTTAGAAGGACAAAGCAAAGATATTGGTATGGTTCCAATAACCAAATTTCCGTTTCTGGATCATTAAAACAATTTAGCAAAAACACATTATAAATACTGAGTATCTAAAAATGATTGTTCTTAAGAAATGTCGGAGGGACATATTATTGTCGTGTACGACCATTCCTTGTGTCGGAATGTATTGCCAAATATAACGATGACTGATGCAGTTTGGTTCTCCAAACATGGATGAATGAAAGGAAATTTGAAGTGAGGTATGAGGAATCTGAAAACTGATCAACGTGTTTCGTGTATGGCAAAACAGGTTATCGTTTTAAAAAAATATGTCAACAGTTTAGGTTGTCAAGAAGACGTCGTGTGTTTGACAAAAATGTTTTAGTCCTTTCGGAAACATAACAATGAGGGCGCTTTCGAAGTATAAGCTTAAACTTAACCGTATTTATGTTGGGTAAATGAAACTGATAAACGACGATCGAACGAACAATGCATGATCTAGGTATTTTCTTATTTTGTTTAGTATTAGTGTTGTTATTTTTTTCAGAGGCCGATTTTATAGGAAACCCATCTAGCAGTGGTATGACGGGTACATAACATGTCGACAACACGGTCAGAACATGTTGAACTGGTTGATGCCGATGGATAGTGTGTCTAATCTACAAATAGCATATCCCCTTTGGGTCAACGGATTCGAAGCGCGAGGTGAGTAAACAACAAAAGTATACATAGTTCGCTATATGTAAAGATACAACATGTCAAATGATTATAATAATATATAATTAAGTGGGTGAAGCAATGTATAATGAGTTAGGTATACCAAACAAGTGAATTGATATTTAACATGAATGATCAGCTAATTGGTTATACCTAGGGAAATGCTTATATACATTTTAGGGCTCACCTTTGACCTACATTCCATACACAAAAACAAACAATTTGCAGGAGTTTACGGTTCATTCGCAGTATAATATAACTTAAGAAAAATTCATTAAAGGACTGGTTATAATCGCTCTGTTATTTGTTTTACTAAAAATACACTTTGCTTATTATGTAAAATAGTTATAAATAAATGCATTTGTCGACGTAAAACTAATTATTATATTGTGTTGTAAGCGTATAGTAGATTTATATTTTTTCCTGT